>NC_070647.1:2069900-2257983 GCF_947347685.1 Pleuronectes platessa
GTTCCCCACGAGCCTTTTAATAAAAAAATATATGAAACAACTGACAGCAAATTACGTTCAGATTAGATTTAACCGCAGAGTTACGGAGCCAAGTCATTAACAGGTTTTAATAATATCTTCTAACACTGTGCGTGTATCAATAATTCACTGCAGTGAACGTGACTGAGCCATCAGGCGCACATAGCGACCCAGAGCGCAGGGAGCGCAGAGCGTTCACAGTGCGCAGAGCTCAGAGAGCAGAGCGCACAGAGAGCGCAGAGCTTGCAGAGCACAGAGCGCACAGGAGATCACTTACATAAAAATTAAGAAACTTTCCAAATAATATCCAAGAGTGGAGGCAAGGATCCACTGATGTGAGGGAATCGGTCCGATGCTCTAAATGGATAAATACTGCTGTGACACCGGTGCGGGGTTCTGCACGATGTGTGCATGCAAATGGATGGATGAGGAGGAAGCGAGGGTTCAGCGAAGAGCGCGCGCAGGGCTCTGCCACTGCTGCTGTGGATAACACAATGTGTGAGATCAGAAATTGCTGAACCCTCGCTGAAGTGTCTTCATGCACCCCGGCTCTGCGCCGGGGTGCTCTGCACATCCTGCGGCCGGCGCACATAAATAAAAAACATATTTAATTATAAAACTTTTTTTTTTATTAAATCAAATTAATAAAAAAACTGCGCAGGCACATCCGGCGGCGCACATCCTACCACGCACATCCTGCGGCGCATATCCTGCGGCCCACATCCTGCTGGAGGCGCACATACTAAATCATTTTTTTTTAAATTAAATTAAATCAAATTAATAAAAAATAATGGGCGCTCCCATCCTGCGGCGCACAAACTGCGGCTCACATCCTGCGGCACACATCCTGCGGCACACATCCTGCGGGCGGCTCACATCCTGCGGGAGGTGCACATCCTAAATAAAAAAGTAAACATTTTATTTGATTTAAATTAATAAAAAAACTGGGCCGGCGGGCGGCACGCATCTTAAATCAGTAATTTTCAACCAGTGTGCCGCGAGAGATCTACCGGTCCATCGCAAAGGCAGTGTGGGTCGATCGCACGACTTGACAAGAGGTCAGGAGGACGGTCCGGCGCACGTACCCCCTCTTTTAATTTTTTTCGCCACGGTCACGCCCCCCGCCACATGGTCACGCGTTTAGATTTCTCCTCTGCTTTCTGTATCGCGCACGGCGGAGTTCCATCCCGATGCGCACACACACAGGTCAGCACACTCCCACCAGCGGACATGAGCGCTGATGAGTGGTGTGCAAAGCTGGCATACCTGGCTGTTATAGTTCGAATATTAAATTATGAAGCTGACCAATGGGTTTCCACCGTGAGTCCTGAAGGAGGCACGGCATCAAGCGATGTGAAGAGGAAGTGAAACTCTCTGACACCGACATCGAGGTGTTTGTTAGTGAGGTGGAGGTGAAGAGCGACTTTATGGGACAGCAGTGATGTCACTAATAAAGAAAATACACTGATACTCTGCCACTGCTGCTGTGGATAACACAATGTGTGAGATCAGAAATTGCTGAACCCTCGCTGACTCCTCATCCTTCCATTCGCATGCACACATCGTGCAGAACCCGCATCGGTGTCACGGCAGTATTTATCCATTTAGAGCATCGGACCGATTCCCTCACATCAGTGGATCCTTGCCTCCACTCTGAGATATTATTTGGAAAGAGGGGCTGAAGAGCCGCATGCGGCTCCGGAGCCGCAAATTGCTGACCCCTGGTTTAGGGTGACAGTTGAATGTCAATTGGGTTCACCACACATATCCAGAATAAACAGGACGGGAGGCTGTGATTTCAGAAATATACAATTTATTTAATACGTGCAAATTATTTTAAAAGACTGATCAAACAGCACTGGATCATGTGCAACGGTTGAAGTACTGGCCTGGACTTGTTACAAATAACAGATTAAAAAGGGAGAAGTTAAAGGCTCCAGACCCAATTCAACAAAGTTAAAATACCATGCATTAAACAAACATAGCCCACTTTAAGAATCCTACGCAAACGTTGGGATTTATCAAAACAAAGTTGACGGGAGAATTTGCGTATTTCCACGCAAACTGTGACCCATGCGTAAAAATGTTTTGGAGACGGGAAAGTGGGCACGCAGACTTGAGGTGGTGAACTGAAGCCAGATTATTGATCCACTTCATCATTTACATTAAAACCAACAGATCAGTTTTGCTCGCGCAACATATCTGTTCCCCACGAGCCTTTTAATAAAAAAATATATGAAACAACTGACAGCAAATTACGTTCAGATTAGATTTAACCGCAGAGTTACGGAGCCAAGTCATTAACAGGTTTTAATAATATCTTCTAACACTGTGCGTGTATCAATAATTCACTGCAGTGAACGTGACTGAGCCATCAGGCGCACATAGCGACCCAGAGCGCAGGGAGCGCAGAGCGTTCACAGTGCGCAGAGCTCAGAGAGCAGAGCGCACAGAGAGCGCAGAGCTTGCAGAGCACAGAGCGCACAGGAGATCACTTACATAAAAATTAAGAAACTTTCCAAATAATATCCAAGAGTGGAGGCAAGGATCCACTGATGTGAGGGAATCGGTCCGATGCTCTAAAAGGATAAATACTGCTGTGACACCGGTGCGGGGTTCTGCACGATGTGTGCATGCAAATGGATGGATGAGGAGGAAGCGAGGGTTCAGCGAAGAGCGCGCGCAGGGCTCTGCCACTGCTGCTGTGGATAACACAATGTGTGAGATCAGAAATTGCTGAACCCTCGCTGAAGTGTCTTCATGCACCCCGGCTCTGCGCCGGGGTGCTCTGCACATCCTGCGGCCGGCGCATATAAATAAAAAACATATTTAATTATAAAACTTTTTTTTTTATTAAATCAAATTAATAAAAAAACTGCGCAGGCACATCCGGCGGCGCACATCCTACCACGCACATCCTGCGGCGCATATCCTGCGGCCCACATCCTGCTGGAGGCGCACATACTAAATCATTTTTTTTAAAATTAAATTAAATCAAATTAATAAAAAATAATGGGCGCTCCCATCCTGCGGCGCACAAACTGCGGCTCACATCCTGCGGCACACATCCTGCGGGCGGCTCACATCCTGCGGGAGGTGCACATCCTAAATAAAAAAGTAAACATTTTATTTGATTTAAATTAATAAAAAAACTGGGCCGGCGGGCGGCACGCATCTTAAATCAGTAATTTTCAACCAGTGTGCCGCGAGAGATCTACCGGTCCATCGCAAAGGCAGTGTGGGTCGATCGCACGACTTGACAAGAGGTCAGGAGGACGGTCCGGCGCACGTACCCCCTCTTTTAATTTTTTTCGCCACGGTCACGCCCCCCGCCACATGGTCACGCGTTTAGATTTCTCCTCTGCTTTCTGTATCGCGCACGGCGGAGTTCCATCCCGATGCGCACACACACAGGTCAGCACACTCCCACCAGCGGACATGAGCGCTGATGAGTGGTGTGCAAAGCTGGCATACCTGGCTGTTATAGTTCGAATATTAAATTATGAAGCTGACCAATGGGTTTCCACCGTGAGTCCTGAAGGAGGCACGGCATCAAGCGATGTGAAGAGGAAGTGAAACTCTCTGACACCGACATCGAGGTGTTTGTTAGTGAGGTGGAGGTGAAGAGCGACTTTATGGGACAGCAGTGATGTCACTAATAAAGAAAATACACTGATACTCTGCCACTGCTGCTGTGGATAACACAATGTGTGAGATCAGAAATTGCTGAACCCTCGCTGACTCCTCATCCTTCCATTCGCATGCACACATCGTGCAGAACCCGCATCGGTGTCACGGCAGTATTTATCCATTTAGAGCATCGGACCGATTCCCTCACATCAGTGGATCCTTGCCTCCACTCTGAGATATTATTTGGAAAGAGGGGCTGAAGAGCCGCATGCGGCTCCGGAGCCGCAAATTGCTGACCCCTGGTTTAGGGTGACAGTTGAATGTCAATTGGGTTCACCACACATATCCAGAATAAACAGGACGGGAGGCTGTGATTTCAGAAATATACAATTTATTTAATACGTGCAAATTATTTTAAAAGACTGATCAAACAGCACTGGATCATGTGCAACGGTTGAAGTACTGGCCTGGACTTGTTACAAATAACAGATTAAAAAGGGAGAAGTTAAAGGCTCCAGACCCAATTCAACAAAGTTAAAATACCATGCATTAAACAAACATAGCCCACTTTAAGAATCCTACGCAAACGTTGGGATTTATCAAAACAAAGTTGACGGGAGAATTTGCGTATTTCCACGCAAACTGTGACCCATGCGTAAAAATGTTTTGGAGACGGGAAAGTGGGCACGCAGACTTGAGGTGGTGAACTGAAGCCAGATTATTGATCCACTTCATCATTTACATTAAAACCAACAGATCAGTTTTGCTCGCGCAACATATCTGTTCCCCACGAGCCTTTTAATAAAAAAATATATGAAACAACTGACAGCAAATTACGTTCAGATTAGATTTAACCGCAGAGTTACGGAGCCAAGTCATTAACAGGTTTTAATAATATCTTCTAACACTGTGCGTGTATCAATAATTCACTGCAGTGAACGTGACTGAGCCATCAGGCGCACATAGCGACCCAGAGCGCAGGGAGCGCAGAGCGTTCACAGTGCGCAGAGCTCAGAGAGCAGAGCGCACAGAGAGCGCAGAGCTTGCAGAGCACAGAGCGCACAGGAGATCACTTACATAAAAATTAAGAAACTTTCCAAATAATATCCAAGAGTGGAGGCAAGGATCCACTGATGTGAGGGAATCGGTCCGATGCTCTAAATGGATAAATACTGCTGTGACACCGGTGCGGGGTTCTGCACGATGTGTGCATGCAAATGGATGGATGAGGAGGAAGCGAGGGTTCAGCGAAGAGCGCGCGCAGGGCTCTGCCACTGCTGCTGTGGATAACACAATGTGTGAGATCAGAAATTGCTGAACCCTCGCTGAAGTGTCTTCATGCACCCCGGCTCTGCGCCGGGGTGCTCTGCACATCCTGCGGCCGGCGCACATAAATAAAAAACATATTTAATTATAAAACTTTTTTTTTTATTAAATCAAATTAATAAAAAAACTGCGCAGGCACATCCGGCGGCGCACATCCTACCACGCACATCCTGCGGCGCATATCCTGCGGCCCACATCCTGCTGGAGGCGCACATACTAAATCATTTTTTTTTAAATTAAATTAAATCAAATTAATAAAAAATAATGGGCGCTCCCATCCTGCGGCGCACAAACTGCGGCTCACATCCTGCGGCACACATCCTGCGGGCGGCTCACATCCTGCGGGAGGTGCACATCCTAAATAAAAAAGTAAACATTTTATTTGATTTAAATTAATAAAAAAACTGGGCCGGCGGGCGGCACGCATCTTAAATCAGTAATTTTCAACCAGTGTGCCGCGAGAGATCTACCGGTCCATCGCAAAGGCAGTGTGGGTCGATCGCACGACTTGACAAGAGGTCAGGAGGACGGTCCGGCGCACGTACCCCCTCTTTTAATTTTTTTCGCCACGGTCACGCCCCCCGCCACATGGTCACGCGTTTAGATTTCTCCTCTGCTTTCTGTATCGCGCACGGCGGAGTTCCATCCCGATGCGCACACACACAGGTCAGCACACTCCCACCAGCGGACATGAGCGCTGATGAGTGGTGTGCAAAGCTGGCATACCTGGCTGTTATAGTTCGAATATTAAATTATGAAGCTGACCAATGGGTTTCCACCGTGAGTCCTGAAGGAGGCACGGCATCAAGCGATGTGAAGAGGAAGTGAAACTCTCTGACACCGACATCGAGGTGTTTGTTAGTGAGGTGGAGGTGAAGAGCGACTTTATGGGACAGCAGTGATGTCACTAATAAAGAAAATACACTGATACTCTGCCACTGCTGCTGTGGATAACACAATGTGTGAGATCAGAAATTGCTGAACCCTCGCTGACTCCTCATCCTTCCATTCGCATGCACACATCGTGCAGAACCCGCATCGGTGTCACGGCAGTATTTATCCATTTAGAGCATCGGACCGATTCCCTCACATCAGTGGATCCTTGCCTCCACTCTGAGATATTATTTGGAAAGAGGGGCTGAAGAGCCGCATGCGGCTCCGGAGCCGCAAATTGCTGACCCCTGGTTTAGGGTGACAGTTGAATGTCAATTGGGTTCACCACACATATCCAGAATAAACAGGACGGGAGGCTGTGATTTCAGAAATATACAATTTATTTAATACGTGCAAATTATTTTAAAAGACTGATCAAACAGCACTGGATCATGTGCAACGGTTGAAGTACTGGCCTGGACTTGTTACAAATAACAGATTAAAAAGGGAGAAGTTAAAGGCTCCAGACCCTATTCAACAAAGTTAAAATACCATGCATTAAACAAACATAGCCCACTTTAAGAATCCTACGCAAACGTTGGGATTTATCAAAACAAAGTTGACGGGAGAATTTGCGTATTTCCACGCAAACTGTGACCCATGCGTAAAAATGTTTTGGAGACGGGAAAGTGGGCACGCAGACTTGAGGTGGTGAACTGAAGCCAGATTATTGATCCACTTCATCATTTACATTAAAACCAACAGATCAGTTTTGCTAGCGCAACATATCTGTTCCCCACGAGCCTTTTAATAAAAAAATATATGAAACAACTGACAGCAAATTACGTTCAGATTAGATTTAACCGCAGAGTTACGGAGCCAAGTCATTAACAGGTTTTAATAATATCTTCTAACACTGTGCGTGTATCAATAATTCACTGCAGTGAACGTGACTGAGCCATCAGGCGCACATAGCGACCCAGAGCGCAGGGAGCGCAGAGCGTTCACAGTGCGCAGAGCTCAGAGAGCAGAGCGCACAGAGAGCGCAGAGCTTGCAGAGCACAGAGCGCACAGGAGATCACTTACATAAAAATTAAGAAACTTTCCAAATAATATCCAAGAGTGGAGGCAAGGATCCACTGATGTGAGGGAATCGGTCCGATGCTCTAAATGGATAAATACTGCTGTGACACCGGTGCGGGGTTCTGCACGATGTGTGCATGCAAATGGATGGATGAGGAGGAAGCGAGGGTTCAGCGAAGAGCGCGCGCAGGGCTCTGCCACTGCTGCTGTGGATAACACAATGTGTGAGATCAGAAATTGCTGAACCCTCGCTGAAGTGTCTTCATGCACCCCGGCTCTGCGCCGGGGTGCTCTGCACATCCTGCGGCCGGCGCACATAAATAAAAAACATATTTAATTATAAAACTTTTTTTTTTATTAAATCAAATTAATAAAAAAACTGCGCAGGCACATCCGGCGGCGCACATCCTACCACGCACATCCTGCGGCGCATATCCTGCGGCCCACATCCTGCTGGAGGCGCACATACTAAATCATTTTTTTTTAAATTAAATTAAATCAAATTAATAAAAAATAATGGGCGCTCCCATCCTGCGGCGCACAAACTGCGGCTCACATCCTGCGGCACACATCCTGCGGGCGGCTCACATCCTGCGGGAGGTGCACATCCTAAATAAAAAAGTAAACATTTTATTTGATTTAAATTAATAAAAAAACTGGGCCGGCGGGCGGCACGCATCTTAAATCAGTAATTTTCAACCAGTGTGCCGCGAGAGATCTACCGGTCCATCGCAAAGGCAGTGTGGGTCGATCGCACGACTTGACAAGAGGTCAGGAGGACGGTCCGGCGCACGTACCCCCTCTTTTAATTTTTTTCGCCACGGTCACGCCCCCCGCCACATGGTCACGCGTTTAGATTTCTCCTCTGCTTTCTGTATCGCGCACGGCGGAGTTCCATCCCGATGCGCACACACACAGGTCAGCACACTCCCACCAGCGGACATGAGCGCTGATGAGTGGTGTGCAAAGCTGGCATACCTGGCTGTTATAGTTCGAATATTAAATTATGAAGCTGACCAATGGGTTTCCACCGTGAGTCCTGAAGGAGGCACGGCATCAAGCGATGTGAAGAGGAAGTGAAACTCTCTGACACCGACATCGAGGTGTTTGTTAGTGAGGTGGAGGTGAAGAGCGACTTTATGGGACAGCAGTGATGTCACTAATAAAGAAAATACACTGATACTCTGCCACTGCTGCTGTGGATAACACAATGTGTGAGATCAGAAATTGCTGAACCCTCGCTGACTCCTCATCCTTCCATTCGCATGCACACATCGTGCAGAACCCGCATCGGTGTCACGGCAGTATTTATCCATTTAGAGCATCGGACCGATTCCCTCACATCAGTGGATCCTTGCCTCCACTCTGAGATATTATTTGGAAAGAGGGGCTGAAGAGCCGCATGCGGCTCCGAAGCCGCAAATTGCTGACCCCTGGTTTAGGGTGACAGTTGAATGTCAATTGGGTTCACCACACATATCCAGAATAAACAGGACGGGAGGCTGTGATTTCAGAAATATACAATTTATTTCATACGTGCAAATTATTTTAAAAGACTGATCAAACAGCACTGGATCATGTGCAACGGTTGAAGTACTGGCCTGGACTTGTTACAAATAACAGATTAAAAAGGGAGAAGTTAAAGGCTCCAGACCCTATTCAACAAAGTTAAAATACCATGCATTAAACAAACATAGCCCACTTTAAGAATCCTACGCAAACGTTGGGATTTATCAAAACAAAGTTGACGGGAGAATTTGCGTATTTCCACGCAAACTGTGACCCATGCGTAAAAATGTTTTGGAGACGGGAAAGTGGGCACGCAGACTTGAGGTGGTGAACTGAAGCCAGATTATTGATCCACTTCATCATTTACATTAAAACCAACAGATCAGTTTTGCTAGCGCAACATATCTGTTCCCCACGAGCCTTTTAATAAAAAAATATATGAAACAACTGACAGCAAATTACGTTCAGATTAGATTTAACCGCAGAGTTACGGAGCCAAGTCATTAACAGGTTTTAATAATATCTTCTAACACTGTGCGTGTATCAATAATTCACTGCAGTGAACGTGACTGAGCCATCAGGCGCACATAGCGACCCAGAGCGCAGGGAGCGCAGAGCGTTCACAGTGCGCAGAGCTCAGAGAGCAGAGCGCACAGAGAGCGCAGAGCTTGCAGAGCACAGAGCGCACAGGAGATCACTTACATAAAAATTAAGAAACTTTCCAAATAATATCCAAGAGTGGAGGCAAGGATCCACTGATGTGAGGGAATCGGTCCGATGCTCTAAATGGATAAATACTGCTGTGACACCGGTGCGGGGTTCTGCACGATGTGTGCATGCAAATGGATGGATGAGGAGGAAGCGAGGGTTCAGCGAAGAGCGCGCGCAGGGCTCTGCCACTGCTGCTGTGGATAACACAATGTGTGAGATCAGAAATTGCTGAACCCTCGCTGAAGTGTCTTCATGCACCCCGGCTCTGCGCCGGGGTGCTCTGCACATCCTGCGGCCGGCGCACATAAATAAAAAACATATTTAATTATAAAACTTTTTTTTTTATTAAATCAAATTAATAAAAAAACTGCGCAGGCACATCCGGCGGCGCACATCCTACCACGCACATCCTGCGGCGCATATCCTGCGGCCCACATCCTGCTGGAGGCGCACATACTAAATCATTTTTTTTTAAATTAAATTAAATCAAATTAATAAAAAATAATGGGCGCTCCCATCCTGCGGCGCACAAACTGCGGCTCACATCCTGCGGCACACATCCTGCGGGCGGCTCACATCCTGCGGGAGGTGCACATCCTAAATAAAAAAGTAAACATTTTATTTGATTTAAATTAATAAAAAAACTGGGCCGGCGGGCGGCACGCATCTTAAATCAGTAATTTTCAACCAGTGTGCCGCGAGAGATCTACCGGTCCATCGCAAAGGCAGTGTGGGTCGATCGCACGACTTGACAAGAGGTCAGGAGGACGGTCCGGCGCACGTACCCCCTCTTTTAATTTTTTTCGCCACGGTCACGCCCCCCGCCACATGGTCACGCGTTTAGATTTCTCCTCTGCTTTCTGTATCGCGCACGGCGGAGTTCCATCCCGATGCGCACACACACAGGTCAGCACACTCCCACCAGCGGACATGAGCGCTGATGAGTGGTGTGCAAAGCTGGCATACCTGGCTGTTATAGTTCGAATATTAAATTATGAAGCTGACCAATGGGTTTCCACCGTGAGTCCTGAAGGAGGCACGGCATCAAGCGATGTGAAGAGGAAGTGAAACTCTCTGACACCGACATCGAGGTGTTTGTTAGTGAGGTGGAGGTGAAGAGCGACTTTATGGGACAGCAGTGATGTCACTAATAAAGAAAATACACTGATACTCTGCCACTGCTGCTGTGGATAACACAATGTGTGAGATCAGAAATTGCTGAACCCTCGCTGACTCCTCATCCTTCCATTCGCATGCACACATCGTGCAGAACCCGCATCGGTGTCACGGCAGTATTTATCCATTTAGAGCATCGGACCGATTCCCTCACATCAGTGGATCCTTGCCTCCACTCTGAGATATTATTTGGAAAGAGGGGCTGAAGAGCCGCATGCGGCTCCGGAGCCGCAAATTGCTGACCCCTGGTTTAGGGTGACAGTTGAATGTCAATTGGGTTCACCACACATATCCAGAATAAACAGGACGGGAGGCTGTGATTTCAGAAATATACAATTTATTTAATACGTGCAAATTATTTTAAAAGACTGATCAAACAGCACTGGATCATGTGCAACGGTTGAAGTACTGGCCTGGACTTGTTACAAATAACAGATTAAAAAGGGAGAAGTTAAAGGCTCCAGACCCAATTCAACAAAGTTAAAATACCATGCATTAAACAAACATAGCCCACTTTAAGAATCCTACGCAAACGTTGGGATTTATCAAAACAAAGTTGACGGGAGAATTTGCGTATTTCCACGCAAACTGTGACCCATGCGTAAAAATGTTTTGGAGACGGGAAAGTGGGCACGCAGACTTGAGGTGGTGAACTGAAGCCAGATTATTGATCCACTTCATCATTTACATTAAAACCAACAGATCAGTTTTGCTCGCGCAACATATCTGTTCCCCACGAGCCTTTTAATAAAAAAATATATGAAACAACTGACAGCAAATTACGTTCAGATTAGATTTAACCGCAGAGTTACGGAGCCAAGTCATTAACAGGTTTTAATAATATCTTCTAACACTGTGCGTGTATCAATAATTCACTGCAGTGAACGTGACTGAGCCATCAGGCGCACATAGCGACCCAGAGCGCAGGGAGCGCAGAGCGTTCACAGTGCGCAGAGCTCAGAGAGCAGAGCGCACAGAGAGCGCAGAGCTTGCAGAGCACAGAGCGCACAGGAGATCACTTACATAAAAATTAAGAAACTTTCCAAATAATATCCAAGAGTGGAGGCAAGGATCCACTGATGTGAGGGAATCGGTCCGATGCTCTAAATGGATAAATACTGCTGTGACACCGGTGCGGGGTTCTGCACGATGTGTGCATGCAAATGGATGGATGAGGAGGAAGCGAGGGTTCAGCGAAGAGCGCGCGCAGGGCTCTGCCACTGCTGCTGTGGATAACACAATGTGTGAGATCAGAAATTGCTGAACCCTCGCTGAAGTGTCTTCATGCACCCCGGCTCTGCGCCGGGGTGCTCTGCACATCCTGCGGCCGGCGCACATAAATAAAAAACATATTTAATTATAAAACTTTTTTTTTTATTAAATCAAATTAATAAAAAAACTGCGCAGGCACATCCGGCGGCGCACATCCTACCACGCACATCCTGCGGCGCATATCCTGCGGCCCACATCCTGCTGGAGGCGCACATACTAAATCATTTTTTTTTAAATTAAATTAAATCAAATTAATAAAAAATAATGGGCGCTCCCATCCTGCGGCGCACAAACTGCGGCTCACATCCTGCGGCACACATCCTGCGGGCGGCTCACATCCTGCGGGAGGTGCACATCCTAAATAAAAAAGTAAACATTTTATTTGATTTAAATTAATAAAAAAACTGGGCCGGCGGGCGGCACGCATCTTAAATCAGTAATTTTCAACCAGTGTGCCGCGAGAGATCTACCGGTCCATCGCAAAGGCAGTGTGGGTCGATCGCACGACTTGACAAGAGGTCAGGAGGATGGTCCGGCGCACGTACCCCCTCTTTTAATTTTTTTCGCCACGGTCACGCCCCCCGCCACATGGTCACGCGTTTAGATTTCTCCTCTGCTTTCTGTATCGCGCACGGCGGAGTTCCATCCCGATGCGCACACACACAGGTCAGCACACTCCCACCAGCGGACATGAGCGCTGATGAGTGGTGTGCAAAGCTGGCATACCTGGCTGTTATAGTTCGAATATTAAATTATGAAGCTGACCAATGGGTTTCCACCGTGAGTCCTGAAGGAGGCACGGCATCAAGCGATGTGAAGAGGAAGTGAAACTCTCTGACACCGACATCGAGGTGTTTGTTAGTGAGGTGGAGGTGAAGAGCGACTTTATGGGACAGCAGTGATGTCACTAATAAAGAAAATACACTGATACTCTGCCACTGCTGCTGTGGATAACACAATGTGTGAGATCAGAAATTGCTGAACCCTCGCTGACTCCTCATCCTTCCATTCGCATGCACACATCGTGCAGAACCCGCATCGGTGTCACGGCAGTATTTATCCATTTAGAGCATCGGACCGATTCCCTCACATCAGTGGATCCTTGCCTCCACTCTGAGATATTATTTGGAAAGAGGGGCTGAAGAGCCGCATGCGGCTCCGGAGCCGCAAATTGCTGACCCCTGGTTTAGGGTGACAGTTGAATGTCAATTGGGTTCACCACACATATCCAGAATAAACAGGACGGGAGGCTGTGATTTCAGAAATATACAATTTATTTAATACGTGCAAATTATTTTAAAAGACTGATCAAACAGCACTGGATCATGTGCAACGGTTGAAGTACTGGCCTGGACTTGTTACAAATAACAGATTAAAAAGGGAGAAGTTAAAGGCTCCAGACCCAATTCAACAAAGTTAAAATACCATGCATTAAACAAACATAGCCCACTTTAAGAATCCTACGCAAACGTTGGGATTTATCAAAACAAAGTTGACGGGAGAATTTGCGTATTTCCACGCAAACTGTGACCCATGCGTAAAAATGTTTTGGAGACGGGAAAGTGGGCACGCAGACTTGAGGTGGTGAACTGAAGCCAGATTATTGATCCACTTCATCATTTACATTAAAACCAACAGATCAGTTTTGCTCGCGCAACATATCTGTTCCCCACGAGCCTTTTAATAAAAAAATATATGAAACAACTGACAGCAAATTACGTTCAGATTAGATTTAACCGCAGAGTTACGGAGCCAAGTCATTAACAGGTTTTAATAATATCTTCTAACACTGTGCGTGTATCAATAATTCACTGCAGTGAACGTGACTGAGCCATCAGGCGCACATAGCGACCCAGAGCGCAGGGAGCGCAGAGCGTTCACAGTGCGCAGAGCTCAGACAGCAGAGCGCACAGAGAGCGCAGAGCTTGCAGAGCACAGAGCGCACAGGAGATCACTTACATAAAAATTAAGAAACTTTCCAAATAATATCCAAGAGTGGAGGCAAGGATCCACTGATGTGAGGGAATCGGTCCGATGCTCTAAATGGATAAATACTGCTGTGACACCGGTGCGGGGTTCTGCACGATGTGTGCATGCAAATGGATGGATGAGGAGGAAGCGAGGGTTCAGCGAAGAGCGCGCGCAGGGCTCTGCCACTGCTGCTGTGGATAACACAATGTGTGAGATCAGAAATTGCTGAACCCTCGCTGAAGTGTCTTCATGCACCCCGGCTCTGCGCCGGGGTGCTCTGCACATCCTGCGGCCGGCGCACATAAATAAAAAACATATTTAATTATAAAACTTTTTTTTTTATTAAATCAAATTAATAAAAAAACTGCGCAGGCACATCCGGCGGCGCACATCCTACCACGCACATCCTGCGGCGCATATCCTGCGGCCCACATCCTGCTGGAGGCGCACATACTAAATCATTTTTTTTTAAATTAAATTAAATCAAATTAATAAAAAATAATGGGCGCTCCCATCCTGCGGCGCACAAACTGCGGCTCACATCCTGCGGCACACATCCTGCGGGCGGCTCACATCCTGCGGGAGGTGCACATCCTAAATAAAAAAGTAAACATTTTATTTGATTTAAATTAATAAAAAAACTGGGCCGGCGGGCGGCACGCATCTTAAATCAGTAATTTTCAACCAGTGTGCCGCGAGAGATCTACCGGTCCATCGCAAAGGCAGTGTGGGTCGATCGCACGACTTGACAAGAGGTCAGGAGGACGGTCCGGCGCACGTACCCCCTCTTTTAATTTTTTTCGCCACGGTCACGCCCCCCGCCACATGGTCACGCGTTTAGATTTCTTCTCTGCTTTCTGTATCGCGCACGGCGGAGTTCCATCCCGATGCGCACACACACAGGTCAGCACACTCCCACCAGCGGACATGAGCGCTGATGAGTGGTGTGCAAAGCTGGCATACCTGGCTGTTATAGTTCGAATATTAAATTATGAAGCTGTCCAATGGGTTTCCACCGTGAGTCCTGAAGGAGGCACGGCATCAAGCGATGTGAAGAGGAAGTGAAACTCTCTGACACCGACATCGAGGTGTTTGTTAGTGAGGTGGAGGTGAAGAGCGACTTTATGGGACAGCAGTGATGTCACTAATAAAGAAAATACACTGATACTCTGCCACTGCTGCTGTGGATAACACAATGTGTGAGATCAGAAATTGCTGAACCCTCGCTGACTCCTCATCCTTCCATTCGCATGCACACATCGTGCAGAACCCGCATCGGTGTCACGGCAGTATTTATCCATTTAGAGCATCGGACCGATTCCCTCACATCAGTGGATCCTTGCCTCCACTCTGAGATATTATTTGGAAAGAGGGGCTGAAGAGCCGCATGCGGCTCCGGAGCCGCAAATTGCTGACCCCTGGTTTAGGGTGACAGTTGAATGTCAATTGGGTTCACCACACATATCCAGAATAAACAGGACGGGAGGCTGTGATTTCAGAAATATACAATTTATTTAATACGTGCAAATTATTTTAAAAGACTGATCAAACAGCACTGGATCATGTGCAACGGTTGAAGTACTGGCCTGGACTTGTTACAAATAACAGATTAAAAAGGGAGAAGTTAAAGGCTCCAGACCCAATTCAACAAAGTTAAAATACCATGCATTAAACAAACATAGCCCACTTTAAGAATCCTACGCAAACGTTGGGATTTATCAAAACAAAGTTGACGGGAGAATTTGCGTATTTCCACGCAAACTGTGACCCATGCGTAAAAATGTTTTGGAGACGGGAAAGTGGGCACGCAGACTTGAGGTGGTGAACTGAAGCCAGATTATTGATCCACTTCATCATTTACATTAAAACCAACAGATCAGTTTTGCTAGCGCAACATATCTGTTCCCCACGAGCCTTTTAATAAAAAAATATATGAAACAACTGACAGCAAATTACGTTCAGATTAGATTTAACCGCAGAGTTACGGAGCCAAGTCATTAACAGGTTTTAATAATATCTTCTAACACTGTGCGTGTATCAATAATTCACTGCAGTGAACGTGACTGAGCCATCAGGCGCACATAGCGACCCAGAGCGCAGGGAGCGCAGAGCGTTCACAGTGCGCAGAGCTCAGAGAGCAGAGCGCACAGAGAGCGCAGAGCTTGCAGAGCACAGAGCGCACAGGAGATCACTTACATAAAAATTAAGAAACTTTCCAAATAATATCCAAGAGTGGAGGCAAGGATCCACTGATGTGAGGGAATCGGTCCGATGCTCTAAATGGATAAATACTGCTGTGACACCGGTGCGGGGTTCTGCACGATGTGTGCATGCAAATGGATGGATGAGGAGGAAGCGAGGGTTCAGCGAAGAGCGCGCGCAGGGCTCTGCCACTGCTGCTGTGGATAACACAATGTGTGAGATCAGAAATTGCTGAACCCTCGCTGAAGTGTCTTCATGCACCCCGGCTCTGCGCCGGGGTGCTCTGCACATCCTGCGGCCGGCGCACATAAATAAAAAACATATTTAATTATAAAACTTTTTTTTTTATTAAATCAAATTAATAAAAAAACTGCGCAGGCACATCCGGCGGCGCACATCCTACCACGCACATCCTGCGGCGCATATCCTGCGGCCCACATCCTGCTGGAGGCGCACATACTAAATCATTTTTTTTTAAATTAAATTAAATCAAATTAATAAAAAATAATGGGCGCTCCCATCCTGCGGCGCACAAACTGCGGCTCACATCCTGCGGCACACATCCTGCGGGCGGCTCACATCCTGCGGGAGGTGCACATCCTAAATAAAAAAGTAAACATTTTATTTGATTTAAATTAATAAAAAAACTGGGCCGGCGGGCGGCACGCATCTTAAATCAGTAATTTTCAACCAGTGTGCCGCGAGAGATCTACCGGTCCATCGCAAAGGCAGTGTGGGTCGATCGCACGACTTGACAAGAGGTCAGGAGGACGGTCCGGCGCACGTACCCCCTCTTTTAATTTTTTTCGCCACGGTCACGCCCCCCGCCACATGGTCACGCGTTTAGATTTCTCCTCTGCTTTCTGTATCGCGCACGGCGGAGTTCCATCCCGATGCGCACACACACAGGTCAGCACACTCCCACCAGCGGACATGAGCGCTGATGAGTGGTGTGCAAAGCTGGCATACCTGGCTGTTATAGTTCGAATATTAAATTATGAAGCTGACCAATGGGTTTCCACCGTGAGTCCTGAAGGAGGCACGGCATCAAGCGATGTGAAGAGGAAGTGAAACTCTCTGACACCGACATCGAGGTGTTTGTTAGTGAGGTGGAGGTGAAGAGCGACTTTATGGGACAGCAGTGATGTCACTAATAAAGAAAATACACTGATACTCTGCCACTGCTGCTGTGGATAACACAATGTGTGAGATCAGAAATTGCTGAACCCTCGCTGACTCCTCATCCTTCCATTCGCATGCACACATCGTGCAGAACCCGCATCGGTGTCACGGCAGTATTTATCCATTTAGAGCATCGGACCGATTCCCTCACATCAGTGGATCCTTGCCTCCACTCTGAGATATTATTTGGAAAGAGGGGCTGAAGAGCCGCATGCGGCTCCGGAGCCGCAAATTGCTGACCCCTGGTTTAGGGTGACAGTTGAATGTCAATTGGGTTCACCACACATATCCAGAATAAACAGGACGGGAGGCTGTGATTTCAGAAATATACAATTTATTTAATACGTGCAAATTATTTTAAAAGACTGATCAAACAGCACTGGATCATGTGCAACGGTTGAAGTACTGGCCTGGACTTGTTACAAATAACAGATTAAAAAGGGAGAAGTTAAAGGCTCCAGACCCAATTCAACAAAGTTAAAATACCATGCATTAAACAAACATAGCCCACTTTAAGAATCCTACGCAAACGTTGGGATTTATCAAAACAAAGTTGACGGGAGAATTTGCGTATTTCCACGCAAACTGTGACCCATGCGTAAAAATGTTTTGGAGACGGGAAAGTGGGCACGCAGACTTGAGGTGGTGAACTGAAGCCAGATTATTGATCCACTTCATCATTTACATTAAAACCAACAGATCAGTTTTGCTCGCGCAACATATCTGTTCCCCACGAGCCTTTTAATAAAAAAATATATGAAACAACTGACAGCAAATTACGTTCAGATTAGATTTAACCGCAGAGTTACGGAGCCAAGTCATTAACAGGTTTTAATAATATCTTCTAACACTGTGCGTGTATCAATAATTCACTGCAGTGAACGTGACTGAGCCATCAGGCGCACATAGCGACCCAGAGCGCAGGGAGCGCAGAGCGTTCACAGTGCGCAGAGCTCAGAGAGCAGAGCGCACAGAGAGCGCAGAGCTTGCAGAGCACAGAGCGCACAGGAGATCACTTACATAAAAATTAAGAAACTTTCCAAATAATATCCAAGAGTGGAGGCAAGGATCCACTGATGTGAGGGAATCGGTCCGATGCTCTAAATGGATAAATACTGCTGTGACACCGGTGCGGGGTTCTGCACGATGTGTGCATGCAAATGGATGGATGAGGAGGAAGCGAGGGTTCAGCGAAGAGCGCGCGCAGGGCTCTGCCACTGCTGCTGTGGATAACACAATGTGTGAGATCAGAAATTGCTGAACCCTCGCTGAAGTGTCTTCATGCACCCCGGCTCTGCGCCGGGGTGCTCTGCACATCCTGCGGCCGGCGCACATAAATAAAAAACATATTTAATTATAAAACTTTTTTTTTTATTAAATCAAATTAATAAAAAAACTGCGCAGGCACATCCGGCGGCGCACATCCTACCACGCACATCCTGCGGCGCATATCCTGCGGCCCACATCCTGCTGGAGGCGCACATACTAAATCATTTTTTTTTAAATTAAATTAAATCAAATTAATAAAAAATAATGGGCGCTCCCATCCTGCGGCGCACAAACTGCGGCTCACATCCTGCGGCACACATCCTGCGGGCGGCTCACATCCTGCGGGAGGTGCACATCCTAAATAAAAAAGTAAACATTTTATTTGATTTAAATTAATAAAAAAACTGGGCCGGCGGGCGGCACGCATCTTAAATCAGTAATTTTCAACCAGTGTGCCGCGAGAGATCTACCGGTCCATCGCAAAGGCAGTGTGGGTCTATTGCACGACTTGACAAGAGGTCAGGAGGACGCTCCGGCGCACGTACCCCCTCTTTTAATTTTTTTCGCCACGGCCACGCCCCCCCGCCACATGGACACTCGTTTAGATTTCTCCTCTGCTTTCTGTATCGCGCACGGCGGAGTTCCATCCCATTGCGCACACACACGGGTGAGCACACTCCCACTAGCGGACATGAGCGCTGATGAGTGGTGTGCAAAGCTGGCATACCTGGCTGTTATAGTTCGAATATTAAATTATGAAACTGACCAATGGGTTTCCACCGTGAGTCCTGAAGGAGGCACGGCATCAAGCGATGTGAAGAGGAAGTGAAACTCTCTGACACCGACATCGAGGTGTTTGTTAGTGAGGTGGAGGTGAAGAGCGACTTTATGGGACAGCAGTGATGTCACTAATAAAGAAAATACACTGATACTCTGCCACTGCTGCTGTGGATAACACAATGTGTGAGATCAGAAATTGCTGAACCCTCGCTGACTCCTCATCCTTCCATTCGCATGCACACATCGTGCAGAACCCGCATCGGTGTCACGGCAGTATTTATCCATTTAGAGCATCGGACCGATTCCCTCACATCAGTGGATCCTTGCCTCCACTCTGAGATATTATTTGGAAAGAGGGGCTGAAGAGCCGCATGCGGCTCCGGAGCCGCAAATTGCTGACCCCTGGTTTAGGGTGACAGTTGAATGTCAATTGGGTTCACCACACATATCCAGAATAAACAGGACGGGAGGCTGTGATTTCAGAAATATACAATTTATTTAATACGTGCAAATTATTTTAAAAGACTGATCAAACAGCACTGGATCATGTGCAACGGTTGAAGTACTGGCCTGGACTTGTTACAAATAACAGATTAAAAAGGGAGAAGTTAAAGGCTCCAGACCCAATTCAACAAAGTTAAAATACCATGCATTAAACAAACATAGCCCACTTTAAGAATCCTACGCAAACGTTGGGATTTATCAAAACAAAGTTGACGGGAGAATTTGCGTATTTCCACGCAAACTGTGACCCATGCGTAAAAATGTTTTGGAGACGGGAAAGTGGGCACGCAGACTTGAGGTGGTGAACTGAAGCCAGATTATTGATCCACTTCATCATTTACATTAAAACCAACAGATCAGTTTTGCTCGCGCAACATATCTGTTCCCCACGAGCCTTTTAATAAAAAAATATATGAAACAACTGACAGCAAATTACGTTCAGATTAGATTTAACCGCAGAGTTACGGAGCCAAGTCATTAACAGGTTTTAATAATATCTTCTAACACTGTGCGTGTATCAATAATTCACTGCAGTGAACGTGACTGAGCCATCAGGCGCACATAGCGACCCAGAGCGCAGGGAGCGCAGAGCGTTCACAGTGCGCAGAGCTCAGAGAGCAGAGCGCACAGAGAGCGCAGAGCTTGCAGAGCACAGAGCGCACAGGAGATCACTTACATAAAAATTAAGAAACTTTCCAAATAATATCCAAGAGTGGAGGCAAGGATCCACTGATGTGAGGGAATCGGTCCGATGCTCTAAATGGATAAATACTGCTGTGACACCGGTGCGGGGTTCTGCACGATGTGTGCATGCAAATGGATGGATGAGGAGGAAGCGAGGGTTCAGCGAAGAGCGCGCGCAGGGCTCTGCCACTGCTGCTGTGGATAACACAATGTGTGAGATCAGAAATTGCTGAACCCTCGCTGAAGTGTCTTCATGCACCCCGGCTCTGCGCCGGGGTGCTCTGCACATCCTGCGGCCGGCGCACATAAATAAAAAACATATTTAATTATAAAACTTTTTTTTTTATTAAATCAAATTAATAAAAAAACTGCGCAGGCACATCCGGCGGCGCACATCCTACCACGCACATCCTGCGGCGCATATCCTGCGGCCCACATCCTGCTGGAGGCGCACATACTAAATCATTTTTTTTTAAATTAAATTAAATCAAATTAATAAAAAATAATGGGCGCTCCCATCCTGCGGCGCACAAACTGCGGCTCACATCCTGCGGCACACATCCTGCGGGCGGCTCACATCCTGCGGGAGGTGCACATCCTAAATAAAAAAGTAAACATTTTATTTGATTTAAATTAATAAAAAAACTGGGCCGGCGGGCGGCACGCATCTTAAATCAGTAATTTTCAACCAGTGTGCCGCGAGAGATCTACCGGTCCATCGCAAAGGCAGTGTGGGTCGATCGCACGACTTGACAAGAGGTCAGGAGGACGGTCCGGCGCACGTACCCCCTCTTTTAATTTTTTTCGCCACGGTCACGCCCCCCGCCACATGGTCACGCGTTTAGATTTCTCCTCTGCTTTCTGTATCGCGCACGGCGGAGTTCCATCCCGATGCGCACACACACAGGTCAGCACACTCCCACCAGCGGACATGAGCGCTGATGAGTGGTGTGCAAAGCTGGCATACCTGGCTGTTATAGTTCGAATATTAAATTATGAAGCTGACCAATGGGTTTCCACCGTGAGTCCTGAAGGAGGCACGGCATCAAGCGATGTGAAGAGGAAGTGAAACTCTCTGACACCGACATCGAGGTGTTTGTTAGTGAGGTGGAGGTGAAGAGCGACTTTATGGGACAGCAGTGATGTCACTAATAAAGAAAATACACTGATACTCTGCCACTGCTGCTGTGGATAACACAATGTGTGAGATCAGGAATTGCTGAACCCTCGCTTCCTCCTCATCCTTCCATTCGCATGCACACATCGTGCAGAACCCGCATCGGTGTCACGGCAGTATTTATCCATTTAGAGCATCGGACCGATTCCCTCACATCAGTGGATCCTTGCCTCCACTCTGAGATATTATTTGGAAAGAGGGGCTGAAGAGCCGCATGCGGCTCCGGAGCCGCAAATTGCTGACCCCTGGTTTAGGGTGACAGTTGAATGTCAATTGGGTTCACCACACATATCCAGAATAAACAGGACGGGAGGCTGTGATTTCAGAAATATACAATTTATTTAATACGTGCAAATTATTTTAAAAGACTGATCAAACAGCACTGGATCATGTGCAACGGTTGAAGTACTGGCCTGGACTTGTTACAAATAACAGATTAAAAAGGGAGAAGTTAAAGGCTCCAGACCCAATTCAACAAAGTTAAAATACCATGCATTAAACAAACATAGCCCACTTTAAGAATCCTACGCAAACGTTGGGATTTATCAAAACAAAGTTGACGGGAGAATTTGCGTATTTCCACGCAAACTGTGACCCATGCGTAAAAATGTTTTGGAGACGGGAAAGTGGGCACGCAGACTTGAGGTGGTGAACTGAAGCCAGATTATTGATCCACTTCATCATTTACATTAAAACCAACAGATCAGTTTTGCTCGCGCAACATATCTGTTCCCCACGAGCCTTTTAATAAAAAAATATATGAAACAACTGACAGCAAATTACGTTCAGATTAGATTTAACCGCAGAGTTACGGAGCCAAGTCATTAACAGGTTTTAATAATATCTTCTAACACTGTGCGTGTATCAATAATTCACTGCAGTGAACGTGACTGAGCCATCAGGCGCACATAGCGACCCAGAGCGCAGGGAGCGCAGAGCGTTCACAGTGCGCAGAGCTCAGAGAGCAGAGCGCACAGAGAGCGCAGAGCTTGCAGAGCACAGAGCGCACAGGAGATCACTTACATAAAAATTAAGAAACTTTCCAAATAATATCCAAGAGTGGAGGCAAGGATCCACTGATGTGAGGGAATCGGTCCGATGCTCTAAATGGATAAATACTGCTGTGACACCGGTGCGGGGTTCTGCACGATGTGTGCATGCAAATGGATGGATGAGGAGGAAGCGAGGGTTCAGCGAAGAGCGCGCGCAGGGCTCTGCCACTGCTGCTGTGGATAACACAATGTGTGAGATCAGAAATTGCTGAACCCTCGCTGAAGTGTCTTCATGCACCCCGGCTCTGCGCCGGGGTGCTCTGCACATCCTGCGGCCGGCGCACATAAATAAAAAACATATTTAATTATAAAACTTTTTTTTTTATTAAATCAAATTAATAAAAAAACTGCGCAGGCACATCCGGCGGCGCACATCCTACCACGCACATCCTGCGGCGCATATCCTGCGGCCCACATCCTGCTGGAGGCGCACATACTAAATCATTTTTTTTTAAATTAAATTAAATCAAATTAATAAAAAATAATGGGCGCTCCCATCCTGCGGCGCACAAACTGCGGCTCACATCCTGCGGCACACATCCTGCGGGCGGCTCACATCCTGCAGGAGGTGCACATCCTAAATAAAAAAGTAAACATTTTATTTGATTTAAATTAATAAAAAAACTGGGCCGGCGGGCGGCACGCATCTTAAATCAGTAATTTTCAACCAGTGTGCCGCGAGAGATCTACCGGTCCATCGCAAAGGCAGTGTGGGTCGATCGCACGACTTGACAAGAGGTCAGGAGGACGGTCCGGCGCACGTACCCCCTCTTTTAATTTTTTTCGCCACGGTCACGCCCCCCGCCACATGGTCACGCGTTTAGATTTCTCCTCTGCTTTCTGTATCGCGCACGGCGGAGTTCCATCCCGATGCGCACACACACAGGTCAGCACACTCCCACCAGCGGACATGAGCGCTGATGAGTGGTGTGCAAAGCTGGCATACCTGGCTGTTATAGTTCGAATATTAAATTATGAAGCTGACCAATGGGTTTCCACCGTGAGTCCTGAAGGAGGCACGGCATCAAGCGATGTGAAGAGGAAGTGAAACTCTCTGACACCGACATCGAGGTGTTTGTTAGTGAGGTGGAGGTGAAGAGCGACTTTATGGGACAGCAGTGATGTCACTAATAAAGAAAATACACTGATACTCTGCCACTGCTGCTGTGGATAACACAATGTGTGAGATCAGAAATTGCTGAACCCTCGCTGACTCCTCATCCTTCCATTCGCATGCACACATCGTGCAGAACCCGCATCGGTGTCACGGCAGTATTTATCCATTTAGAGCATCGGACCGATTCCCTCACATCAGTGGATCCTTGCCTCCACTCTGAGATATTATTTGGAAAGAGGGGCTGAAGAGCCGCATGCGGCTCCGGAGCCGCAAATTGCTGACCCCTGGTTTAGGGTGACAGTTGAATGTCAATTGGGTTCACCACACATATCCAGAATAAACAGGACGGGAGGCTGTGATTTCAGAAATATACAATTTATTTAATACGTGCAAATTATTTTAAAAGACTGATCAAACAGCACTGGATCATGTCCAACGGTTGAAGTACTGGCCTGGACTTGTTACAAATAACAGATTAAAAAGGGAGAAGTTAAAGGCTCCAGACCCAATTCAACAAAGTTAAAATACCATGCATTAAACAAACATAGCCCACTTTAAGAATCCTACGCAAACGTTGGGATTTATCAAAACAAAGTTGACGGGAGAATTTGCGTATTTCCACGCAAACTGTGACCCATGCGTAAAAATGTTTTGGAGACGGGAAAGTGGGCACGCAGACTTGAGGTGGTGAACTGAAGCCAGATTATTGATCCACTTCATCATTTACATTAAAACCAACAGATCAGTTTTGCTCGCGCAACATATCTGTTCCCCACGAGCCTTTTAATAAAAAAATATATGAAACAACTGACAGCAAATTACGTTCAGATTAGATTTAACCGCAGAGTTACGGAGCCAAGTCATTAACAGGTTTTAATAATATCTTCTAACACTGTGCGTGTATCAATAATTCACTGCAGTGAACGTGACTGAGCCATCAGGCGCACATAGCGACCCAGAGCGCAGGGAGCGCAGAGCGTTCACAGTGCGCAGAGCTCAGAGAGCAGAGCGCACAGAGAGCGCAGAGCTTGCAGAGCACAGAGCGCACAGGAGATCACTTACATAAAAATTAAGAAACTTTCCAAATAATATCCAAGAGTGGAGGCAAGGATCCACTGATGTGAGGGAATCGGTCCGATGCTCTAAATGGATAAATACTGCTGTGACACCGGTGCGGGGTTCTGCACGATGTGTGCATGCAAATGGATGGATGAGGAGGAAGCGAGGGTTCAGCGAAGAGCGCGCGCAGGGCTCTGCCACTGCTGCTGTGGATAACACAATGTGTGAGATCAGAAATTGCTGAACCCTCGCTGAAGTGTCTTCATGCACCCCGGCTCTGCGCCGGGGTGCTCTGCACATCCTGCGGCCGGCGCACATAAATAAAAAACATATTTAATTATAAAACTTTTTTTTTTATTAAATCAAATTAATAAAAAAACTGCGCAGGCACATCCGGCGGCGCACATCCTACCACGCACATCCTGCGGCGCATATCCTGCGGCCCACATCCTGCTGGAGGCGCACATACTAAATCATTTTTTTTTAAATTAAATTAAATCAAATTAATAAAAAATAATGGGCGCTCCCATCCTGCGGCGCACAAACTGCGGCTCACATCCTGCGGCACACATCCTGCGGGCGGCTCACATCCTGCGGGAGGTGCACATCCTAAATAAAAAAGTAAACATTTTATTTGATTTAAATTAATAAAAAAACTGGGCCGGCGGGCGGCACGCATCTTAAATCAGTAATTTTCAACCAGTGTGCCGCGAGAGATCTACCGGTCCATCGCAAAGGCAGTGTGGGTCGATCGCACGACTTGACAAGAGGTCAGGAGGACGGTCCGGCGCACGTACCCCCTCTTTTAATTTTTTTCGCCACGGTCACGCCCCCCGCCACATGGTCACGCGTTTAGATTTCTCCTCTGCTTTCTGTATCGCGCACGGCGGAGTTCCATCCCGATGCGCACACACACAGGTCAGCACACTCCCACCAGCGGACATGAGCGCTGATGAGTGGTGTGCAAAGCTGGCATACCTGGCTGTTATAGTTCGAATATTAAATTATGAAGCTGACCAATGGGTTTCCACCGTGAGTCCTGAAGGAGGCACGGCATCAAGCGATGTGAAGAGGAAGTGAAACTCTCTGACACCGACATCGAGGTGTTTGTTAGTGAGGTGGAGGTGAAGAGCGACTTTATGGGACAGCAGTGATGTCACTAATAAAGAAAATACACTGATACTCTGCCACTGCTGCTGTGGATAACACAATGTGTGAGATCAGGAATTGCTGAACCCTCGCTTCCTCCTCATCCTTCCATTCGCATGCACACATCGTGCAGAACCCGCATCGGTGTCACGGCAGTATTTATCCATTTAGAGCATCGGACCGATTCCCTCACATCAGTGGATCCTTGCCTCCACTCTGAGATATTATTTGGAAAGAGGGGCTGAAGAGCCGCATGCGGCTCCGGAGCCGCAAATTGCTGACCCCTGGTTTAGGGTGACAGTTGAATGTCAATTGGGTTCACCACACATATCCAGAATAAACAGGACGGGAGGCTGTGATTTCAGAAATATACAATTTATTTAATACGTGCAAATTATTTTAAAAGACTGATCAAACAGCACTGGATCATGTGCAACGGTTGAAGTACTGGCCTGGACTTGTTACAAATAACAGATTAAAAAGGGAGAAGTTAAAGGCTCCAGACCCAATTCAACAAAGTTAAAATACCATGCATTAAACAAACATAGCCCACTTTAAGAATCCTACGCAAACGTTGGGATTTATCAAAACAAAGTTGACGGGAGAATTTGCGTATTTCCACGCAAACTGTGACCCATGCGTAAAAATGTTTTGGAGACGGGAAAGTGGGCACGCAGACTTGAGGTGGTGAACTGAAGCCAGATTATTGATCCACTTCATCATTTACATTAAAACCAACAGATCAGTTTTGCTCGCGCAACATATCTGTTCCCCACGAGCCTTTTAATAAAAAAATATATGAAACAACTGACAGCAAATTACGTTCAGATTAGATTTAACCGCAGAGTTACGGAGCCAAGTCATTAACAGGTTTTAATAATATCTTCTAACACTGTGCGTGTATCAATAATTCACTGCAGTGAACGTGACTGAGCCATCAGGCGCACATAGCGACCCAGAGCGCAGGGAGCGCAGAGCGTTCACAGTGCGCAGAGCTCAGAGAGCAGAGCGCACAGAGAGCGCAGAGCTTGCAGAGCACAGAGCGCACAGGAGATCACTTACATAAAAATTAAGAAACTTTCCAAATAATATCCAAGAGTGGAGGCAAGGATCCACTGATGTGAGGGAATCGGTCCGATGCTCTAAATGGATAAATACTGCTGTGACACCGGTGCGGGGTTCTGCACGATGTGTGCATGCAAATGGATGGATGAGGAGGAAGCGAGGGTTCAGCGAAGAGCGCGCGCAGGGCTCTGCCACTGCTGCTGTGGATAACACAATGTGTGAGATCAGAAATTGCTGAACCCTCGCTGAAGTGTCTTCATGCACCCCGGCTCTGCGCCGGGGTGCTCTGCACATCCTGCGGCCGGCGCACATAAATAAAAAACATATTTAATTATAAAACTTTTTTTTTTATTAAATCAAATTAATAAAAAAACTGCGCAGGCACATCCGGCGGCGCACATCCTACCACGCACATCCTGCGGCGCATATCCTGCGGCCCACATCCTGCTGGAGGCGCACATACTAAATCATTTTTTTTTAAATTAAATTAAATCAAATTAATAAAAAATAATGGGCGCTCCCATCCTGCGGCGCACAAACTGCGGCTCACATCCTGCGGCACACATCCTGCGGGCGGCTCACATCCTGCGGGAGGTGCACATCCTAAATAAAAAAGTAAACATTTTATTTGATTTAAATTAATAAAAAAACTGGGCCGGCGGGCGGCACGCATCTTAAATCAGTAATTTTCAACCAGTGTGCCGCGAGAGATCTACCGGTCCATCGCAAAGGCAGTGTGGGTCTATTGCACGACTTGACAAGAGGTCAGGAGGACGCTCCGGCGCACGTACCCCCTCTTTTAATTTTTTTCGCCACGGCCACGCCCCCCCGCCACATGGACACTCGTTTAGATTTCTCCTCTGCTTTCTGTATCGCGCACGGCGGAGTTCCATCCCATTGCGCACACACACGGGTGAGCACACTCCCACTAGCGGACATGAGCGCTGATGAGTGGTGTGCAAAGCTGGCATACCTGGCTGTTATAGTTCGAATATTAAATTATGAAACTGACCAATGGGTTTCCACCGTGAGTCCTGAAGGAGGCACGGCATCAAGCGATGTGAAGAGGAAGTGAAACTCTCTGACACCGACATCGAGGTGTTTGTTAGTGAGGTGGAGGTGAAGAGCGACTTTATGGGACAGCAGTGATGTCACTAATAAAGAAAATACACTGATACTCTGCCACTG
Organism: Pleuronectes platessa; assembly: GCF_947347685.1. Taxonomy (NCBI): domain Eukaryota; kingdom Metazoa; phylum Chordata; class Actinopteri; order Pleuronectiformes; family Pleuronectidae; genus Pleuronectes; species Pleuronectes platessa. Next base: position 2,097,898 of record NC_070647.1, read on the forward strand.
CTGCTGTGGATAACACAATGTGTGAGATCAGAAATTGCTGAACCCTCGCTGACTCCTCATCCTTCCATTCGCATGCACACATCGTGCAGAACCCGCATCGGTGTCACGGCAGTATTTATCCATTTAGAGCATCGGACCGATTCCCTCACATCAGTGGATCCTTGCCTCCACTCTGAGATATTATTTGGAAAGAGGGGCTGAAGAGCCGCATGCGGCTCCGGAGCCGCAAATTGCTGACCCCTGGTTTAGGGTGACAGTTGAATGTCAATTGGGTTCACCACACATATCCAGAATAAACAGGACGGGAGGCTGTGATTTCAGAAATATACAATTTATTTAATACGTGCAAATTATTTTAAAAGACTGATCAAACAGCACTGGATCATGTCCAACGGTTGAAGTACTGGCCTGGACTTGTTACAAATAACAGATTAAAAAGGGAGAAGTTAAAGGCTCCAGACCCAATTCAACAAAGTTAAAATACCATGCATTAAACAAACATAGCCCACTTTAAGAATCCTACGCAAACGTTGGGATTTATCAAAACAAAGTTGACGGGAGAATTTGCGTATTTCCACGCAAACTGTGACCCATGCGTAAAAATGTTTTGGAGACGGGAAAGTGGGCACGCAGACTTGAGGTGGTGAACTGAAGCCAGATTATTGATCCACTTCATCATTTACATTAAAACCAACAGATCAGTTTTGCTCGCGCAACATATCTGTTCCCCACGAGCCTTTTAATAAAAAAATATATGAAACAACTGACAGCAAATTACGTTCAGATTAGATTTAACCGCAGAGTTACGGAGCCAAGTCATTAACAGGTTTTAATAATATCTTCTAACACTGTGCGTGTATCAATAATTCACTGCAGTGAACGTGACTGAGCCATCAGGCGCACATAGCGACCCAGAGCGCAGGGAGCGCAGAGCGTTCACAGTGCGCAGAGCTCAGAGAGCAGAGCGCACAGAGAGCGCAGAGCTTGCAGAGCACAGAGCGCACAGGAGATCACTTACATAAAAATTAAGAAACTTTCCAAATAATATCCAAGAGTGGAGGCAAGGATCCACTGATGTGAGGGAATCGGTCCGATGCTCTAAATGGATAAATACTGCTGTGACACCGGTGCGGGGTTCTGCACGATGTGTGCATGCAAATGGATGGATGAGGAGGAAGCGAGGGTTCAGCGAAGAGCGCGCGCAGGGCTCTGCCACTGCTGCTGTGGATAACACAATGTGTGAGATCAGAAATTGCTGAACCCTCGCTGAAGTGTCTTCATGCACCCCGGCTCTGCGCCGGGGTGCTCTGCACATCCTGCGGCCGGCGCACATAAATAAAAAACATATTTAATTATAAAACTTTTTTTTTTATTAAATCAAATTAATAAAAAAACTGCACAGGCACATCCGGCGGCGCACATCCTACCACGCACATCCTGCGGCGCATATCCTGCGGCCCACATCCTGCTGGAGGCGCACATACTAAATCATTTTTTTTTAAATTAAATTAAATCAAATTAATAAAAAATAATGGGCGCTCCCATCCTGCGGCGCACAAACTGCGGCTCACATCCTGCGGCACACATCCTGCGGGCGGCTCACATCCTGCGGGAGGTGCACATCCTAAATAAAAAAGTAAACATTTTATTTGATTTAAATTAATAAAAAAACTGGGCCGGCGGGCGGCACGCATCTTAAATCAGTAATTTTCAACCAGTGTGCCGCGAGAGATCTACCGGTCCATCGCAAAGGCAGTGTGGGTCGATCGCACGACTTGACAAGAGGTCAGGAGGACGGTCCGGCGCACGTACCCCCTCTTTTAATTTTTTTCGCCACGGTCACGCCCCCCGCCACATGGTCACGCGTTTAGATTTCTCCTCTGCTTTCTGTATCGCGCACGGCGGAGTTCCATCCCGATGCGCACACACACAGGTCAGCACACTCCCACCAGCGGACATGAGCGCTGATGAGTGGTGTGCAAAGCTGGCATACCTGGCTGTTATAGTTCGAATATTAAATTATGAAGCTGACCAATGGGTTTCCACCGTGAGTCCTGAAGGAGGCACGGCATCAAGCGATGTGAAGAGGAAGTGAAACTCTCTGACACCGACATCGAGGTGTTTGTTAGTGAGGTGGAGGTGAAGAGCGACTTTATGGGACAGCAGTGATGTCACTAATAAAGAAAATACACTGATACTCTGCCACTGCTGCTGTGGATAACACAATGTGTGAGATCAGGAATTGCTGAACCCTCGCTTCCTCCTCATCCTTCCATTCGCATGCACACATCGTGCAGAACCCGCATCGGTGTCACGGCAGTATTTATCCATTTAGAGCATCGGACCGATTCCCTCACATCAGTGGATCCTTGCCTCCACTCTGAGATATTATTTGGAAAGAGGGGCTGAAGAGCCGCATGCGGCTCCGGAGCCGCAAATTGCTGACCCCTGGTTTAGGGTGACAGTTGAATGTCAATTGGGTTCACCACACATATCCAGAATAAACAGGACGGGAGGCTGTGATTTCAGAAATATACAATTTATTTAATACGTGCAAATTATTTTAAAAGACTGATCAAACAGCACTGGATCATGTGCAACGGTTGAAGTACTGGCCTGGACTTGTTACAAATAACAGATTAAAAAGGGAGAAGTTAAAGGCTCCAGACCCAATTCAACAAAGTTAAAATACCATGCATTAAACAAACATAGCCCACTTTAAGAATCCTACGCAAACGTTGGGATTTATCAAAACAAAGTTGACGGGAGAATTTGCGTATTTCCACGCAAACTGTGACCCATGCGTAAAAATGTTTTGGAGACGGGAAAGTGGGCACGCAGACTTGAGGTGGTGAACTGAAGCCAGATTATTGATCCACTTCATCATTTACATTAAAACCAACAGATCAGTTTTGCTCGCGCAACATATCTGTTCCCCACGAGCCTTTTAATAAAAAAATATATGAAACAACTGACAGCAAATTACGTTCAGATTAGATTTAACCGCAGAGTTACGGAGCCAAGTCATTAACAGGTTTTAATAATATCTTCTAACACTGTGCGTGTATCAATAATTCACTGCAGTGAACGTGACTGAGCCATCAGGCGCACATAGCGACCCAGAGCGCAGGGAGCGCAGAGCGTTCACAGTGCGCAGAGCTCAGAGAGCAGAGCGCACAGAGAGCGCAGAGCTTGCAGAGCACAGAGCGCACAGGAGATCACTTACATAAAAATTAAGAAACTTTCCAAATAATATCCAAGAGTGGAGGCAAGGATCCACTGATGTGAGGGAATCGGTCCGATGCTCTAAATGGATAAATACTGCTGTGACACCGGTGCGGGGTTCTGCACGATGTGTGCATGCAAATGGATGGATGAGGAGGAAGCGAGGGTTCAGCGAAGAGCGCGCGCAGGGCTCTGCCACTGCTGCTGTGGATAACACAATGTGTGAGATCAGAAATTGCTGAACCCTCGCTGAAGTGTCTTCATGCACCCCGGCTCTGCGCCGGGGTGCTCTGCACATCCTGCGGCCGGCGCACATAAATAAAAAACATATTTAATTATAAAACTTTTTTTTTTATTAAATCAAATTAATAAAAAAACTGCGCAGGCACATCCGGCGGCGCACATCCTACCACGCACATCCTGCGGCGCATATCCTGCGGCCCACATCCTGCTGGAGGCGCACATACTAAATCATTTTTTTTTAAATTAAATTAAATCAAATTAATAAAAAATAATGGGCGCTCCCATCCTGCGGCGCACAAACTGCGGCTCACATCCTGCGGCACACATCCTGCGGGCGGCTCACATCCTGCAGGAGGTGCACATCCTAAATAAAAAAGTAAACATTTTATTTGATTTAAATTAATAAAAAAACTGGGCCGGCGGGCGGCACGCATCTTAAATCAGTAATTTTCAACCAGTGTGCCGCGAGAGATCTACCGGTCCATCGCAAAGGCAGTGTGGGTCGATCGCACGACTTGACAAGAGGTCAGGAGGACGGTCCGGCGCACGTACCCCCTCTTTTAATTTTTTTCGCCACGGTCACGCCCCCCGCCACATGGTCACGCGTTTAGATTTCTCCTCTGCTTTCTGTATCGCGCACGGCGGAGTTCCATCCCGATGCGCACACACACAGGTCAGCACACTCCCACCAGCGGACATGAGCGCTGATGAGTGGTGTGCAAAGCTGGCATACCTGGCTGTTATAGTTCGAATATTAAATTATGAAGCTGACCAATGGGTTTCCACCGTGAGTCCTGAAGGAGGCACGGCATCAAGCGATGTGAAGAGGAAGTGAAACTCTCTGACACCGACATCGAGGTGTTTGTTAGTGAGGTGGAGGTGAAGAGCGACTTTATGGGACAGCAGTGATGTCACTAATAAAGAAAATACACTGATACTCTGCCACTGCTGCTGTGGATAACACAATGTGTGAGATCAGAAATTGCTGAACCCTCGCTGACTCCTCATCCTTCCATTCGCATGCACACATCGTGCAGAACCCGCATCGGTGTCACGGCAGTATTTATCCATTTAGAGCATCGGACCGATTCCCTCACATCAGTGGATCCTTGCCTCCACTCTGAGATATTATTTGGAAAGAGGGGCTGAAGAGCCGCATGCGGCTCCGGAGCCGCAAATTGCTGACCCCTGGTTTAGGGTGACAGTTGAATGTCAATTGGGTTCACCACACATATCCAGAATAAACAGGACGGGAGGCTGTGATTTCAGAAATATACAATTTATTTAATACGTGCAAATTATTTTAAAAGACTGATCAAACAGCACTGGATCATGTCCAACGGTTGAAGTACTGGCCTGGACTTGTTACAAATAACAGATTAAAAAGGGAGAAGTTAAAGGCTCCAGACCCAATTCAACAAAGTTAAAATACCATGCATTAAACAAACATAGCCCACTTTAAGAATCCTACGCAAACGTTGGGATTTATCAAAACAAAGTTGACGGGAGAATTTGCGTATTTCCACGCAAACTGTGACCCATGCGTAAAAATGTTTTGGAGACGGGAAAGTGGGCACGCAGACTTGAGGTGGTGAACTGAAGCCAGATTATTGATCCACTTCATCATTTACATTAAAACCAACAGATCAGTTTTGCTCGCGCAACATATCTGTTCCCCACGAGCCTTTTAATAAAAAAATATATGAAACAACTGACAGCAAATTACGTTCAGATTAGATTTAACCGCAGAGTTACGGAGCCAAGTCATTAACAGGTTTTAATAATATCTTCTAACACTGTGCGTGTATCAATAATTCACTGCAGTGAACGTGACTGAGCCATCAGGCGCACATAGCGACCCAGAGCGCAGGGAGCGCAGAGCGTTCACAGTGCGCAGAGCTCAGAGAGCAGAGCGCACAGAGAGCGCAGAGCTTGCAGAGCACAGAGCGCACAGGAGATCACTTACATAAAAATTAAGAAACTTTCCAAATAATATCCAAGAGTGGAGGCAAGGATCCACTGATGTGAGGGAATCGGTCCGATGCTCTAAATGGATAAATACTGCTGTGACACCGGTGCGGGGTTCTGCACGATGTGTGCATGCAAATGGATGGATGAGGAGGAAGCGAGGGTTCAGCGAAGAGCGCGCGCAGGGCTCTGCCACTGCTGCTGTGGATAACACAATGTGTGAGATCAGAAATTGCTGAACCCTCGCTGAAGTGTCTTCATGCACCCCGGCTCTGCGCCGGGGTGCTCTGCACATCCTGCGGCCGGCGCACATAAATAAAAAACATATTTAATTATAAAACTTTTTTTTTTATTAAATCAAATTAATAAAAAAACTGCACAGGCACATCCGGCGGCGCACATCCTACCACGCACATCCTGCGGCGCATATCCTGCGGCCCACATCCTGCTGGAGGCGCACATACTAAATCATTTTTTTTTAAATTAAATTAAATCAAATTAATAAAAAATAATGGGCGCTCCCATCCTGCGGCGCACAAACTGCGGCTCACATCCTGCGGCACACATCCTGCGGGCGGCTCACATCCTGCGGGAGGTGCACATCCTAAATAAAAAAGTAAACATTTTATTTGATTTAAATTAATAAAAAAACTGGGCCGGCGGGCGGCACGCATCTTAAATCAGTAATTTTCAACCAGTGTGCCGCGAGAGATCTACCGGTCCATCGCAAAGGCAGTGTGGGTCGATCGCACGACTTGACAAGAGGTCAGGAGGACGGTCCGGCGCACGTACCCCCTCTTTTAATTTTTTTCGCCACGGTCACGCCCCCCGCCACATGGTCACGCGTTTAGATTTCTCCTCTGCTTTCTGTATCGCGCACGGCGGAGTTCCATCCCGATGCGCACACACACAGGTCAGCACACTCCCACCAGCGGACATGAGCGCTGATGAGTGGTGTGCAAAGCTGGCATACCTGGCTGTTATAGTTCGAATATTAAATTATGAAGCTGACCAATGGGTTTCCACCGTGAGTCCTGAAGGAGGCACGGCATCAAGCGATGTGAAGAGGAAGTGAAACTCTCTGACACCGACATCGAGGTGTTTGTTAGTGAGGTGGAGGTGAAGAGCGACTTTATGGGACAGCAGTGATGTCACTAATAAAGAAAATACACTGATACTCTGCCACTGCTGCTGTGGATAACACAATGTGTGAGATCAGAAATTGCTGAACCCTCGCTGACTCCTCATCCTTCCATTCGCATGCACACATCGTGCAGAACCCGCATCGGTGTCACGGCAGTATTTATCCATTTAGAGCATCGGACCGATTCCCTCACATCAGTGGATCCTTGCCTCCACTCTGAGATATTATTTGGAAAGAGGGGCTGAAGAGCCGCATGCGGCTCCGGAGCCGCAAATTGCTGACCCCTGGTTTAGGGTGACAGTTGAATGTCAATTGGGTTCACCACACATATCCAGAATAAACAGGACGGGAGGCTGTGATTTCAGAAATATACAATTTATTTAATACGTGCAAATTATTTTAAAAGACTGATCAAACAGCACTGGATCATGTGCAACGGTTGAAGTACTGGCCTGGACTTGTTACAAATAACAGATTAAAAAGGGAGAAGTTAAAGGCTCCAGACCCAATTCAACAAAGTTAAAATACCATGCATTAAACAAACATAGCCCACTTTAAGAATCCTACGCAAACGTTGGGATTTATCAAAACAAAGTTGACGGGAGAATTTGCGTATTTCCACGCAAACTGTGACCCATGCGTAAAAATGTTTTGGAGACGGGAAAGTGGGCACGCAGACTTGAGGTGGTGAACTGAAGCCAGATTATTGATCCACTTCATCATTTACATTAAAACCAACAGATCAGTTTTGCTCGCGCAACATATCTGTTCCCCACGAGCCTTTTAATAAAAAAATATATGAAACAACTGACAGCAAATTACGTTCAGATTAGATTTAACCGCAGAGTTACGGAGCCAAGTCATTAACAGGTTTTAATAATATCTTCTAACACTGTGCGTGTATCAATAATTCACTGCAGTGAACGTGACTGAGCCATCAGGCGCACATAGCGACCCAGAGCGCAGGGAGCGCAGAGCGTTCACAGTGCGCAGAGCTCAGAGAGCAGAGCGCACAGAGAGCGCAGAGCTTGCAGAGCACAGAGCGCACAGGAGATCACTTACATAAAAATTAAGAAACTTTCCAAATAATATCCAAGAGTGGAGGCAAGGATCCACTGATGTGAGGGAATCGGTCCGATGCTCTAAATGGATAAATACTGCTGTGACACCGGTGCGGGGTTCTGCACGATGTGTGCATGCAAATGGATGGATGAGGAGGAAGCGAGGGTTCAGCGAAGAGCGCGCGCAGGGCTCTGCCACTGCTGCTGTGGATAACACAATGTGTGAGATCAGAAATTGCTGAACCCTCGCTGAAGTGTCTTCATGCACCCCGGCTCTGCGCCGGGGTGCTCTGCACATCCTGCGGCCGGCGCACATAAATAAAAAACATATTTAATTATAAAACTTTTTTTTTTATTAAATCAAATTAATAAAAAAACTGCGCAGGCACATCCGGCGGCGCACATCCTACCACGCACATCCTGCGGCGCATATCCTGCGGCCCACATCCTGCTGGAGGCGCACATACTAAATCATTTTTTTTTAAATTAAATTAAATCAAATTAATAAAAAATAATGGGCGCTCCCATCCTGCGGCGCACAAACTGCGGCTCACATCCTGCGGCACACATCCTGCGGGCGGCTCACATCCTGCGGGAGGTGCACATCCTAAATAAAAAAGTAAACATTTTATTTGATTTAAATTAATAAAAAAACTGGGCCGGCGGGCGGCACGCATCTTAAATCAGTAATTTTCAACCAGTGTGCCGCGAGAGATCTACCGGTCCATCGCAAAGGCAGTGTGGGTCGATCGCACGACTTGACAAGAGGTCAGGAGGACGGTCCGGCGCACGTACCCCCTCTTTTAATTTTTTTCGCCACGGTCACGCCCCCCGCCACATGGTCACGCGTTTAGATTTCTCCTCTGCTTTCTGTATCGCGCACGGCGGAGTTCCATCCCGATGCGCACACACACAGGTCAGCACACTCCCACCAGCGGACATGAGCGCTGATGAGTGGTGTGCAAAGCTGGCATACCTGGCTGTTATAGTTCGAATATTAAATTATGAAGCTGACCAATGGGTTTCCACCGTGAGTCCTGAAGGAGGCACGGCATCAAGCGATGTGAAGAGGAAGTGAAACTCTCTGACACCGACATCGAGGTGTTTGTTAGTGAGGTGGAGGTGAAGAGCGACTTTATGGGACAGCAGTGATGTCACTAATAAAGAAAATACACTGATACTCTGCCACTGCTGCTGTGGATAACACAATGTGTGAGATCAGAAATTGCTGAACCCTCGCTGACTCCTCATCCTTCCATTCGCATGCACACATCGTGCAGAACCCGCATCGGTGTCACGGCAGTATTTATCCATTTAGAGCATCGGACCGATTCCCTCACATCAGTGGATCCTTGCCTCCACTCTGAGATATTATTTGGAAAGAGGGGCTGAAGAGCCGCATGCGGCTCCGGAGCCGCAAATTGCTGACCCCTGGTTTAGGGTGACAGTTGAATGTCAATTGGGTTCACCACACATATCCAGAATAAACAGGACGGGAGGCTGTGATTTCAGAAATATACAATTTATTTAATACGTGCAAATTATTTTAAAAGACTGATCAAACAGCACTGGATCATGTGCAACGGTTGAAGTACTGGCCTGGACTTGTTACAAATAACAGATTAAAAAGGGAGAAGTTAAAGGCTCCAGACCCAATTCAACAAAGTTAAAATACCATGCATTAAACAAACATAGCCCACTTTAAGAATCCTACGCAAACGTTGGGATTTATCAAAACAAAGTTGACGGGAGAATTTGCGTATTTCCACGCAAACTGTGACCCATGCGTAAAAATGTTTTGGAGACGGGAAAGTGGGCACGCAGACTTGAGGTGGTGAACTGAAGCCAGATTATTGATCCACTTCATCATTTACATTAAAACCAACAGATCAGTTTTGCTCGCGCAACATATCTGTTCCCCACGAGCCTTTTAATAAAAAAATATATGAAACAACTGACAGCAAATTACGTTCAGATTAGATTTAACCGCAGAGTTACGGAGCCAAGTCATTAACAGGTTTTAATAATATCTTCTAACACTGTGCGTGTATCAATAATTCACTGCAGTGAACGTGACTGAGCCATCAGGCGCACATAGCGACCCAGAGCGCAGGGAGCGCAGAGCGTTCACAGTGCGCAGAGCTCAGAGAGCAGAGCGCACAGAGAGCGCAGAGCTTGCAGAGCACAGAGCGCACAGGAGATCACTTACATAAAAATTAAGAAACTTTCCAAATAATATCCAAGAGTGGAGGCAAGGATCCACTGATGTGAGGGAATCGGTCCGATGCTCTAAATGGATAAATACTGCTGTGACACCGGTGCGGGGTTCTGCACGATGTGTGCATGCAAATGGATGGATGAGGAGGAAGCGAGGGTTCAGCGAAGAGCGCGCGCAGGGCTCTGCCACTGCTGCTGTGGATAACACAATGTGTGAGATCAGAAATTGCTGAACCCTCGCTGAAGTGTCTTCATGCACCCCGGCTCTGCGCCGGGGTGCTCTGCACATCCTGCGGCCGGCGCACATAAATAAAAAACATATTTAATTATAAAACTTTTTTTTTTATTAAATCAAATTAATAAAAAAACTGCGCAGGCACATCCGGCGGCGCACATCCTACCACGCACATCCTGCGGCGCATATCCTGCGGCCCACATCCTGCTGGAGGCGCACATACTAAATCATTTTTTTTTAAATTAAATTAAATCAAATTAATAAAAAATAATGGGCGCTCCCATCCTGCGGCGCACAAACTGCGGCTCACATCCTGCGGCACACATCCTGCGGGCGGCTCACATCCTGCGGGAGGTGCACATCCTAAATAAAAAAGTAAACATTTTATTTGATTTAAATTAATAAAAAAACTGGGCCGGCGGGCGGCACGCATCTTAAATCAGTAATTTTCAACCAGTGTGCCGCGAGAGATCTACCGGTCCATCGCAAAGGCAGTGTGGGTCGATCGCACGACTTGACAAGAGGTCAGGAGGACGGTCCGGCGCACGTACCCCCTCTTTTAATTTTTTTCGCCACGGTCACGCCCCCCGCCACATGGTCACGCGTTTAGATTTCTCCTCTGCTTTCTGTATCGCGCACGGCGGAGTTCCATCCCGATGCGCACACACACAGGTCAGCACACTCCCACCAGCGGACATGAGCGCTGATGAGTGGTGTGCAAAGCTGGCATACCTGGCTGTTATAGTTCGAATATTAAATTATGAAGCTGACCAATGGGTTTCCACCGTGAGTCCTGAAGGAGGCACGGCATCAAGCGATGTGAAGAGGAAGTGAAACTCTCTGACACCGACATCGAGGTGTTTGTTAGTGAGGTGGAGGTGAAGAGCGACTTTATGGGACAGCAGTGATGTCACTAATAAAGAAAATACACTGATACTCTGCCACTGCTGCTGTGGATAACACAATGTGTGAGATCAGAAATTGCTGAACCCTCGCTGACTCCTCATCCTTCCATTCGCATGCACACATCGTGCAGAACCCGCATCGGTGTCACGGCAGTATTTATCCATTTAGAGCATCGGACCGATTCCCTCACATCAGTGGATCCTTGCCTCCACTCTGAGATATTATTTGGAAAGAGGGGCTGAAGAGCCGCATGCGGCTCCGGAGCCGCAAATTGCTGACCCCTGGTTTAGGGTGACAGTTGAATGTCAATTGGGTTCACCACACATATCCAGAATAAACAGGACGGGAGGCTGTGATTTCAGAAATATACAATTTATTTAATACGTGCAAATTATTTTAAAAGACTGATCAAACAGCACTGGATCATGTGCAACGGTTGAAGTACTGGCCTGGACTTGTTACAAATAACAGATTAAAAAGGGAGAAGTTAAAGGCTCCAGACCCAATTCAACAAAGTTAAAATACCATGCATTAAACAAACATAGCCCACTTTAAGAATCCTACGCAAACGTTGGGATTTATCAAAACAAAGTTGACGGGAGAATTTGCGTATTTCCACGCAAACTGTGACCCATGCGTAAAAATGTTTTGGAGACGGGAAAGTGGGCACGCAGACTTGAGGTGGTGAACTGAAGCCAGATTATTGATCCACTTCATCATTTACATTAAAACCAACAGATCAGTTTTGCTTGCGCAACATATCTGTTCCCCACGAGCCTTTTAATAAAAAAATATATGAAACAACTGACAGCAAATTACGTTCAGATTAGATTTAACCGCAGAGTTACGGAGCCAAGTCATTAACAGGTTTTAATAATATCTTCTAACACTGTGCGTGTATCAATAATTCACTGCAGTGAACGTGACTGAGCCATCAGGCGCACATAGCGACCCAGAGCGCAGGGAGCGCAGAGCGTTCACAGTGCGCAGAGCTCAGAGAGCAGAGCGCACAGAGAGCGCAGAGCTTGCAGAGCACAGAGCGCACAGGAGATCACTTACATAAAAATTAAGAAACTTTCCAAATAATATCCAAGAGTGGAGGCAAGGATCCACTGATGTGAGGGAATCGGTCCGATGCTCTAAATGGATAAATACTGCTGTGACACCGGTGCGGGGTTCTGCACGATGTGTGCATGCAAATGGATGGATGAGGAGGAAGCGAGGGTTCAGCGAAGAGCGCGCGCAGGGCTCTGCCACTGCTGCTGTGGATAACACAATGTGTGAGATCAGAAATTGCTGAACCCTCGCTGAAGTGTCTTCATGCACCCCGGCTCTGCGCCGGGGTGCTCTGCACATCCTGCGGCCGGCGCACATAAATAAAAAACATATTTAATTATAAAACTTTTTTTTTTATTAAATCAAATTAATAAAAAAACTGCGCAGGCACATCCGGCGGCGCACATCCTACCACGCACATCCTGCGGCGCATATCCTGCGGCCCACATCCTGCTGGAGGCGCACATACTAAATCATTTTTTTTTAAATTAAATTAAATCAAATTAATAAAAAATAATGGGCGCTCCCATCCTGCGGCGCACAAACTGCGGCTCACATCCTGCGGCACACATCCTGCGGGCGGCTCACATCCTGCGGGAGGTGCACATCCTAAATAAAAAAGTAAACATTTTATTTGATTTAAATTAATAAAAAAACTGGGCCGGCGGGCGGCACGCATCTTAAATCAGTAATTTTCAACCAGTGTGCCGCGAGAGATCTACCGGTCCATCGCAAAGGCAGTGTGGGTCGATCGCACGACTTGACAAGAGGTCAGGAGGACGGTCCGGCGCACGTACCCCCTCTTTTAATTTTTTTCGCCACGGTCACGCCCCCCGCCACATGGTCACGCGTTTAGATTTCTCCTCTGCTTTCTGTATCGCGCACGGCGGAGTTCCATCCCGATGCGCACACACACAGGTCAGCACACTCCCACCAGCGGACATGAGCGCTGATGAGTGGTGTGCAAAGCTGGCATACCTGGCTGTTATAGTTCGAATATTAAATTATGAAGCTGACCAATGGGTTTCCACCGTGAGTCCTGAAGGAGGCACGGCATCAAGCGATGTGAAGAGGAAGTGAAACTCTCTGACACCGACATCGAGGTGTTTGTTAGTGAGGTGGAGGTGAAGAGCGACTTTATGGGACAGCAGTGATGTCACTAATAAAGAAAATACACTGATACTCTGCCACTGCTGCTGTGGATAACACAATGTGTGAGATCAGAAATTGCTGAACCCTCGCTGACTCCTCATCCTTCCATTCGCATGCACACATCGTGCAGAACCCGCATCGGTGTCACGGCAGTATTTATCCATTTAGAGCATCGGACCGATTCCCTCACATCAGTGGATCCTTGCCTCCACTCTGAGATATTATTTGGAAAGAGGGGCTGAAGAGCCGCATGCGGCTCCGGAGCCGCAAATTGCTGACCCCTGGTTTAGGGTGACAGTTGAATGTCAATTGGGTTCACCACACATATCCAGAATAAACAGGACGGGAGGCTGTGATTTCAGAAATATACAATTTATTTAATACGTGCAAATTATTTTAAAAGACTGATCAAACAGCACTGGATCATGTGCAACGGTTGAAGTACTGGCCTGGACTTGTTACAAATAACAGATTAAAAAGGGAGAAGTTAAAGGCTCCAGACCCAATTCAACAAAGTTAAAATACCATGCATTAAACAAACATAGCCCACTTTAAGAATCCTACGCAAACGTTGGGATTTATCAAAACAAAGTTGACGGGAGAATTTGCGTATTTCCACGCAAACTGTGACCCATGCGTAAAAATGTTTTGGAGACGGGAAAGTGGGCACGCAGACTTGAGGTGGTGAACTGAAGCCAGATTATTGATCCACTTCATCATTTACATTAAAACCAACAGATCAGTTTTGCTCGCGCAACATATCTGTTCCCCACGAGCCTTTTAATAAAAAAATATATGAAACAACTGACAGCAAATTACGTTCAGATTAGATTTAACCGCAGAGTTACGGAGCCAAGTCATTAACAGGTTTTAATAATATCTTCTAACACTGTGCGTGTATCAATAATTCACTGCAGTGAACGTGACTGAGCCATCAGGCGCACATAGCGACCCAGAGCGCAGGGAGCGCAGAGCGTTCACAGTGCGCAGAGCTCAGAGAGCAGAGCGCACAGAGAGCGCAGAGCTTGCAGAGCACAGAGCGCACAGGAGATCACTTACATAAAAATTAAGAAACTTTCCAAATAATATCCAAGAGTGGAGGCAAGGATCCACTGATGTGAGGGAATCGGTCCGATGCTCTAAATGGATAAATACTGCTGTGACACCGGTGCGGGGTTCTGCACGATGTGTGCATGCAAATGGATGGATGAGGAGGAAGCGAGGGTTCAGCGAAGAGCGCGCGCAGGGCTCTGCCACTGCTGCTGTGGATAACACAATGTGTGAGATCAGAAATTGCTGAACCCTCGCTGAAGTGTCTTCATGCACCCCGGCTCTGCGCCGGGGTGCTCTGCACATCCTGCGGCCGGCGCACATAAATAAAAAACATATTTAATTATAAAACTTTTTTTTTTATTAAATCAAATTAATAAAAAAACTGCGCAGGCACATCCGGCGGCGCACATCCTACCACGCACATCCTGCGGCGCATATCCTGCGGCCCACATCCTGCTGGAGGCGCACATACTAAATCATTTTTTTTTAAATTAAATTAAATCAAATTAATAAAAAATAATGGGCGCTCCCATCCTGCGGCGCACAAACTGCGGCTCACATCCTGCGGCACACATCCTGCGGGCGGCTCACATCCTGCGGGAGGTGCACATCCTAAATAAAAAAGTAAACATTTTATTTGATTTAAATTAATAAAAAAACTGGGCCGGCGGGCGGCACGCATCTTAAATCAGTAATTTTCAACCAGTGTGCCGCGAGAGATCTACCGGTCCATCGCAAAGGCAGTGTGGGTCGATCGCACGACTTGACAAGAGGTCAGGAGGACGGTCCGGCGCACGTACCCCCTCTTTTAATTTTTTTCGCCACGGTCACGCCCCCCGCCACATGGTCACGCGTTTAGATTTCTCCTCTGCTTTCTGTATCGCGCACGGCGGAGTTCCATCCCGATGCGCACACACACAGGTCAGCACACTCCCACCAGCGGACATGAGCGCTGATGAGTGGTGTGCAAAGCTGGCATACCTGGCTGTTATAGTTCGAATATTAAATTATGAAGCTGACCAATGGGTTTCCACCGTGAGTCCTGAAGGAGGCACGGCATCAAGCGATGTGAAGAGGAAGTGAAACTCTCTGACACCGACATCGAGGTGTTTGTTAGTGAGGTGGAGGTGAAGAGCGACTTTATGGGACAGCAGTGATGTCACTAATAAAGAAAATACACTGATACTCTGCCACTGCTGCTGTGGATAACACAATGTGTGAGATCAGAAATTGCTGAACCCTCGCTGACTCCTCATCCTTCCATTCGCATGCACACATCGTGCAGAACCCGCATCGGTGTCACGGCAGTATTTATCCATTTAGAGCATCGGACCGATTCCCTCACATCAGTGGATCCTTGCCTCCACTCTGAGATATTATTTGGAAAGAGGGGCTGAAGAGCCGCATGCGGCTCCGGAGCCGCAAATTGCTGACCCCTGGTTTAGGGTGACAGTTGAATGTCAATTGGGTTCACCACACATATCCAGAATAAACAGGACGGGAGGCTGTGATTTCAGAAATATACAATTTATTTAATACGTGCAAATTATTTTAAAAGACTGATCAAACAGCACTGGATCATGTGCAACGGTTGAAGTACTGGCCTGGACTTGTTACAAATAACAGATTAAAAAGGGAGAAGTTAAAGGCTCCAGACCCAATTCAACAAAGTTAAAATACCATGCATTAAACAAACATAGCCCACTTTAAGAATCCTACGCAAACGTTGGGATTTATCAAAACAAAGTTGACGGGAGAATTTGCGTATTTCCACGCAAACTGTGACCCATGCGTAAAAATGTTTTGGAGACGGGAAAGTGGGCACGCAGACTTGAGGTGGTGAACTGAAGCCAGATTATTGATCCACTTCATCATTTACATTAAAACCAACAGATCAGTTTTGCTCGCGCAACATATCTGTTCCCCACGAGCCTTTTAATAAAAAAATATATGAAACAACTGACAGCAAATTACGTTCAGATTAGATTTAACCGCAGAGTTACGGAGCCAAGTCATTAACAGGTTTTAATAATATCTTCTAACACTGTGCGTGTATCAATAATTCACTGCAGTGAACGTGACTGAGCCATCAGGCGCACATAGCGACCCAGAGCGCAGGGAGCGCAGAGCGTTCACAGTGCGCAGAGCTCAGAGAGCAGAGCGCACAGAGAGCGCAGAGCTTGCAGAGCACAGAGCGCACAGGAGATCACTTACATAAAAATTAAGAAACTTTCCAAATAATATCCAAGAGTGGAGGCAAGGATCCACTGATGTGAGGGAATCGGTCCGATGCTCTAAATGGATAAATACTGCTGTGACACCGGTGCGGGGTTCTGCACGATGTGTGCATGCAAATGGATGGATGAGGAGGAAGCGAGGGTTCAGCGAAGAGCGCGCGCAGGGCTCTGCCACTGCTGCTGTGGATAACACAATGTGTGAGATCAGAAATTGCTGAACCCTCGCTGAAGTGTCTTCATGCACCCCGGCTCTGCGCCGGGGTGCTCTGCACATCCTGCGGCCGGCGCACATAAATAAAAAACATATTTAATTATAAAACTTTTTTTTTTATTAAATCAAATTAATAAAAAAACTGCGCAGGCACATCCGGCGGCGCACATCCTACCACGCACATCCTGCGGCGCATATCCTGCGGCCCACATCCTGCTGGAGGCGCACATACTAAATCATTTTTTTTTAAATTAAATTAAATCAAATTAATAAAAAATAATGGGCGCTCCCATCCTGCGGCGCACAAACTGCGGCTCACATCCTGCGGCACACATCCTGCGGGCGGCTCACATCCAGCGGGAGGTGCACATCCTAAATAAAAAAGTAAACATTTTATTTGATTTAAATTAATAAAAAAACTGGGCCGGCGGGCGGCACGCATCTTAAATCAGTAATTTTCAACCAGTGTGCCGCGAGAGATCTACCGGTCCATCGCAAAGGCAGTGTGGGTCGATCGCACGACTTGACAAGAGGTCAGGAGGACGGTCCGGCGCACGTACCCCCTCTTTTAATTTTTTTCGCCACGGTCACGCCCCCCGCCACATGGTCACGCGTTTAGATTTCTCCTCTGCTTTCTGTATCGCGCACGGCGGAGTTCCATCCCGATGCGCACACACACAGGTCAGCACACTCCCACCAGCGGACATGAGCGCTGATGAGTGGTGTGCAAAGCTGGCATACCTGGCTGTTATAGTTCGAATATTAAATTATGAAGCTGACCAATGGGTTTCCACCGTGAGTCCTGAAGGAGGCACGGCATCAAGCGATGTGAAGAGGAAGTGAAACTCTCTGACACCGACATCGAGGTGTTTGTTAGTGAGGTGGAGGTGAAGAGCGACTTTATGGGACAGCAGTGATGTCACTAATAAAGAAAATACACTGATACTCTGCCACTGCTGCTGTGGATAACACAATGTGTGAGATCAGAAATTGCTGAACCCTCGCTGACTCCTCATCCTTCCATTCGCATGCACACATCGTGCAGAACCCGCATCGGTGTCACGGCAGTATTTATCCATTTAGAGCATCGGACCGATTCCCTCACATCAGTGGATCCTTGCCTCCACTCTGAGATATTATTTGGAAAGAGGGGCTGAAGAGCCGCATGCGGCTCCGGAGCCGCAAATTGCTGACCCCTGGTTTAGGGTGACAGTTGAATGTCAATTGGGTTCACCACACATATCCAGAATAAACAGGACGGGAGGCTGTGATTTCAGAAATATACAATTTATTTAATACGTGCAAATTATTTTAAAAGACTGATCAAACAGCACTGGATCATGTGCAACGGTTGAAGTACTGGCCTGGACTTGTTACAAATAACAGATTAAAAAGGGAGAAGTTAAAGGCTCCAGACCCAATTCAACAAAGTTAAAATACCATGCATTAAACAAACATAGCCCACTTTAAGAATCCTACGCAAACGTTGGGATTTATCAAAACAAAGTTGACGGGAGAATTTGCGTATTTCCACGCAAACTGTGACCCATGCGTAAAAATGTTTTGGAGACGGGAAAGTGGGCACGCAGACTTGAGGTGGTGAACTGAAGCCAGATTATTGATCCACTTCATCATTTACATTAAAACCAACAGATCAGTTTTGCTCGCGCAACATATCTGTTCCCCACGAGCCTTTTAATAAAAAAATATATGAAACAACTGACAGCAAATTACGTTCAGATTAGATTTAACCGCAGAGTTACGGAGCCAAGTCATTAACAGGTTTTAATAATATCTTCTAACACTGTGCGTGTATCAATAATTCACTGCAGTGAACGTGACTGAGCCATCAGGCGCACATAGCGACCCAGAGCGCAGGGAGCGCAGAGCGTTCACAGTGCGCAGAGCTCAGAGAGCAGAGCGCACAGAGAGCGCAGAGCTTGCAGAGCACAGAGCGCACAGGAGATCACTTACATAAAAATTAAGAAACTTTCCAAATAATATCCAAGAGTGGAGGCAAGGATCCACTGATGTGAGGGAATCGGTCCGATGCTCTAAATGGATAAATACTGCTGTGACACCGGTGCGGGGTTCTGCACGATGTGTGCATGCAAATGGATGGATGAGGAGGAAGCGAGGGTTCAGCGAAGAGCGCGCGCAGGGCTCTGCCACTGCTGCTGTGGATAACACAATGTGTGAGATCAGAAATTGCTGAACCCTCGCTGAAGTGTCTTCATGCACCCCGGCTCTGCGCCGGGGTGCTCTGCACATCCTGCGGCCGGCGCACATAAATAAAAAACATATTTAATTATAAAACTTTTTTTTTTATTAAATCAAATTAATAAAAAAACTGCGCAGGCACATCCGGCGGCGCACATCCTACCACGCACATCCTGCGGCGCATATCCTGCGGCCCACATCCTGCTGGAGGCGCACATACTAAATCATTTTTTTTTAAATTAAATTAAATCAAATTAATAAAAAATAATGGGCGCTCCCATCCTGCGGCGCACAAACTGCGGCTCACATCCTGCGGCACACATCCTGCGGGCGGCTCACATCCTGCGGGAGGTGCACATCCTAAATAAAAAAGTAAACATTTTATTTGATTTAAATTAATAAAAAAACTGGGCCGGCGGGCGGCACGCATCTTAAATCAGTAATTTTCAACCAGTGTGCCGCGAGAGATCTACCGGTCCATCGCAAAGGCAGTGTGGGTCGATCGCACGACTTGACAAGAGGTCAGGAGGACGGTCCGGCGCACGTACCCCCTCTTTTAATTTTTTTCGCCACGGTCACGCCCCCCGCCACATGGTCACGCGTTTAGATTTCTCCTCTGCTTTCTGTATCGCGCACGGCGGAGTTCCATCCCGATGCGCACACACACAGGTCAGCACACTCCCACCAGCGGACATGAGCGCTGATGAGTGGTGTGCAAAGCTGGCATACCTGGCTGTTATAGTTCGAATATTAAATTATGAAGCTGACCAATGGGTTTCCACCGTGAGTCCTGAAGGAGGCACGGCATCAAGCGATGTGAAGAGGAAGTGAAACTCTCTGACACCGACATCGAGGTGTTTGTTAGTGAGGTGGAGGTGAAGAGCGACTTTATGGGACAGCAGTGATGTCACTAATAAAGAAAATACACTGATACTCTGCCACTGCTGCTGTGGATAACACAATGTGTGAGATCAGAAATTGCTGAACCCTCGCTGACTCCTCATCCTTCCATTCGCATGCACACATCGTGCAGAACCCGCATCGGTGTCACGGCAGTATTTATCCATTTAGAGCATCGGACCGATTCCCTCACATCAGTGGATCCTTGCCTCCACTCTGAGATATTATTTGGAAAGAGGGGCTGAAGAGCCGCATGCGGCTCCGGAGCCGCAAATTGCTGACCCCTGGTTTAGGGTGACAGTTGAATGTCAATTGGGTTCACCACACATATCCAGAATAAACAGGACGGGAGGCTGTGATTTCAGAAATATACAATTTATTTAATACGTGCAAATTATTTTAAAAGACTGATCAAACAGCACTGGATCATGTGCAACGGTTGAAGTACTGGCCTGGACTTGTTACAAATAACAGATTAAAAAGGGAGAAGTTAAAGGCTCCAGACCCAATTCAACAAAGTTAAAATACCATGCATTAAACAAACATAGCCCACTTTAAGAATCCTACGCAAACGTTGGGATTTATCAAAACAAAGTTGACGGGAGAATTTGCGTATTTCCACGCAAACTGTGACCCATGCGTAAAAATGTTTTGGAGACGGGAAAGTGGGCACGCAGACTTGAGGTGGTGAACTGAAGCCAGATTATTGATCCACTTCATCATTTACATTAAAACCAACAGATCAGTTTTGCTCGCGCAACATATCTGTTCCCCACGAGCCTTTTAATAAAAAAATATATGAAACAACTGACAGCAAATTACGTTCAGATTAGATTTAACCGCAGAGTTACGGAGCCAAGTCATTAACAGGTTTTAATAATATCTTCTAACACTGTGCGTGTATCAATAATTCACTGCAGTGAACGTGACTGAGCCATCAGGCGCACATAGCGACCCAGAGCGCAGGGAGCGCAGAGCGTTCACAGTGCGCAGAGCTCAGAGAGCAGAGCGCACAGAGAGCGCAGAGCTTGCAGAGCACAGAGCGCACAGGAGATCACTTACATAAAAATTAAGAAACTTTCCAAATAATATCCAAGAGTGGAGGCAAGGATCCACTGATGTGAGGGAATCGGTCCGATGCTCTAAATGGATAAATACTGCTGTGACACCGGTGCGGGGTTCTGCACGATGTGTGCATGCAAATGGATGGATGAGGAGGAAGCGAGGGTTCAGCGAAGAGCGCGCGCAGGGCTCTGCCACTGCTGCTGTGGATAACACAATGTGTGAGATCAGAAATTGCTGAACCCTCGCTGAAGTGTCTTCATGCACCCCGGCTCTGCGCCGGGGTGCTCTGCACATCCTGCGGCCGGCGCACATAAATAAAAAACATATTTAATTATAAAACTTTTTTTTTTATTAAATCAAATTAATAAAAAAACTGCGCAGGCACATCCGGCGGCGCACATCCTACCACGCACATCCTGCGGCGCATATCCTGCGGCCCACATCCTGCTGGAGGCGCACATACTAAATCATTTTTTTTTAAATTAAATTAAATCAAATTAATAAAAAATAATGGGCGCTCCCATCCTGCGGCGCACAAACTGCGGCTCACATCCTGCGGCACACATCCTGCGGGCGGCTCACATCCTGCGGGAGGTGCACATCCTAAATAAAAAAGTAAACATTTTATTTGATTTAAATTAATAAAAAAACTGGGCCGGCGGGCGGCACGCATCTTAAATCAGTAATTTTCAACCAGTGTGCCGCGAGAGATCTACCGGTCCATCGCAAAGGCAGTGTGGGTCGATCGCACGACTTGACAAGAGGTCAGGAGGACGGTCCGGCGCACGTACCCCCTCTTTTAATTTTTTTCGCCACGGTCACGCCCCCCGCCACATGGTCACGCGTTTAGATTTCTCCTCTGCTTTCTGTATCGCGCACGGCGGAGTTCCATCCCGATGCGCACACACACAGGTCAGCACACTCCCACCAGCGGACATGAGCGCTGATGAGTGGTGTGCAAAGCTGGCATACCTGGCTGTTATAGTTCGAATATTAAATTATGAAGCTGACCAATGGGTTTACGTGAGTCCTGAAGGAGGCACGGCATCAAGCGATGTGAAGAGGAAGTGAAACTCTCTGACACCGACATCGAGGTGTTTGTTAGTGAGGTGGAGGTGAAGAGCGACTTTATGGGACAGCAGTGATGTCACTAATAAAGAAAATACACTGATACTCTGCCACTGCTGCTGTGGATAACACAATGTGTGAGATCAGAAATTGCTGAACCCTCGCTGACTCCTCATCCTTCCATTCGCATGCACACATCGTGCAGAACCCGCATCGGTGTCACGGCAGTATTTATCCATTTAGAGCATCGGACCGATTCCCTCACATCAGTGGATCCTTGCCTCCACTCTGAGATATTATTTGGAAAGAGGGGCTGAAGAGCCGCATGCGGCTCCGGAGCCGCAAATTGCTGACCCCTGGTTTAGGGTGACAGTTGAATGTCAATTGGGTTCACCACACATATCCAGAATAAACAGGACGGGAGGCTGTGATTTCAGAAATATACAATTTATTTAATACGTGCAAATTATTTTAAAAGACTGATCAAACAGCACTGGATCATGTGCAACGGTTGAAGTACTGGCCTGGACTTGTTACAAATAACAGATTAAAAAGGGAGAAGTTAAAGGCTCCAGACCCAATTCAACAAAGTTAAAATACCATGCATTAAACAAACATAGCCCACTTTAAGAATCCTACGCAAACGTTGGGATTTATCAAAACAAAGTTGACGGGAGAATTTGCGTATTTCCACGCAAACTGTGACCCATGCGTAAAAATGTTTTGGAGACGGGAAAGTGGGCACGCAGACTTGAGGTGGTGAACTGAAGCCAGATTATTGATCCACTTCATCATTTACATTAAAACCAACAGATCAGTTTTGCTCGCGCAACATATCTGTTCCCCACGAGCCTTTTAATAAAAAAATATATGAAACAACTGACAGCAAATTACGTTCAGATTAGATTTAACCGCAGAGTTACGGAGCCAAGTCATTAACAGGTTTTAATAATATCTTCTAACACTGTGCGTGTATCAATAATTCACTGCAGTGAACGTGACTGAGCCATCAGGCGCACATAGCGACCCAGAGCGCAGGGAGCGCAGAGCGTTCACAGTGCGCAGAGCTCAGAGAGCAGAGCGCACAGAGAGCGCAGAGCTTGCAGAGCACAGAGCGCACAGGAGATCACTTACATAAAAATTAAGAAACTTTCCAAATAATATCCAAGAGTGGAGGCAAGGATCCACTGATGTGAGGGAATCGGTCCGATGCTCTAAATGGATAAATACTGCTGTGACACCGGTGCGGGGTTCTGCACGATGTGTGCATGCAAATGGATGGATGAGGAGGAAGCGAGGGTTCAGCGAAGAGCGCGCGCAGGGCTCTGCCACTGCTGCTGTGGATAACACAATGTGTGAGATCAGAAATTGCTGAACCCTCGCTGAAGTGTCTTCATGCACCCCGGCTCTGCGCCGGGGTGCTCTGCACATCCTGCGGCCGGCGCACATAAATAAAAAACATATTTAATTATAAAACTTTTTTTTTTATTAAATCAAATTAATAAAAAAACTGCGCAGGCACATCCGGCGGCGCACATCCTACCACGCACATCCTGCGGCGCATATCCTGCGGCCCACATCCTGCTGGAGGCGCACATACTAAATCATTTTTTTTTAAATTAAATTAAATCAAATTAATAAAAAATAATGGGCGCTCCCATCCTGCGGCGCACAAACTGCGGCTCACATCCTGCGGCACACATCCTGCGGGCGGCTCACAACCTGCGGGAGGTGCACATCCTAAATAAAAAAGTAAACATTTTATTTGATTTAAATTAATAAAAAAACTGGGCCGGCGGGCGGCACGCATCTTAAATCAGTAATTTTCAACCAGTGTGCCGCGAGAGATCTACCGGTCCATCGCAAAGGCAGTGTGGGTCGATCGCACGACTTGACAAGAGGTCAGGAGGACGGTCCGGCGCACGTACCCCCTCTTTTAATTTTTTTCGCCACGGTCACGCCCCCCGCCACATGGTCACGCGTTTAGATTTCTCCTCTGCTTTCTGTATCGCGCACGGCGGAGTTCCATCCCGATGCGCACACACACAGGTCAGCACACTCCCACCAGCGGACATGAGCGCTGATGAGTGGTGTGCAAAGCTGGCATACCTGGCTGTTATAGTTCGAATATTAAATTATGAAGCTGACCAATGGGTTTCCACCGTGAGTCCTGAAGGAGGCACGGCATCAAGCGATGTGAAGAGGAAGTGAAACTCTCTGACACCGACATCGAGGTGTTTGTTAGTGAGGTGGAGGTGAAGAGCGACTTTATGGGACAGCAGTGATGTCACTAATAAAGAAAATACACTGATACTCTGCCACTGCTGCTGTGGATAACACAATGTGTGAGATCAGAAATTGCTGAACCCTCGCTGACTCCTCATCCTTCCATTCGCATGCACACATCGTGCAGAACCCGCATCGGTGTCACGGCAGTATTTATCCATTTAGAGCATCGGACCGATTCCCTCACATCAGTGGATCCTTGCCTCCACTCTGAGATATTATTTGGAAAGAGGGGCTGAAGAGCCGCATGCGGCTCCGGAGCCGCAAATTGCTGACCCCTGGTTTAGGGTGACAGTTGAATGTCAATTGGGTTCACCACACATATCCAGAATAAACAGGACGGGAGGCTGTGATTTCAGAAATATACAATTTATTTAATACGTGCAAATTATTTTAAAAGACTGATCAAACAGCACTGGATCATGTGCAACGGTTGAAGTACTGGCCTGGACTTGTTACAAATAACAGATTAAAAAGGGAGAAGTTAAAGGCTCCAGACCCAATTCAACAAAGTTAAAATACCATGCATTAAACAAACATAGCCCACTTTAAGAATCCTACGCAAACGTTGGGATTTATCAAAACAAAGTTGACGGGAGAATTTGCGTATTTCCACGCAAACTGTGACCCATGCGTAAAAATGTTTTGGAGACGGGAAAGTGGGCACGCAGACTTGAGGTGGTGAACTGAAGCCAGATTATTGATCCACTTCATCATTTACATTAAAACCAACAGATCAGTTTTGCTCGCGCAACATATCTGTTCCCCACGAGCCTTTTAATAAAAAAATATATGAAACAACTGACAGCAAATTACGTTCAGATTAGATTTAACCGCAGAGTTACGGAGCCAAGTCATTAACAGGTTTTAATAATATCTTCTAACACTGTGCGTGTATCAATAATTCACTGCAGTGAACGTGACTGAGCCATCAGGCGCACATAGCGACCCAGAGCGCAGGGAGCGCAGAGCGTTCACAGTGCGCAGAGCTCAGAGAGCAGAGCGCACAGAGAGCGCAGAGCTTGCAGAGCACAGAGCGCACAGGAGATCACTTACATAAAAATTAAGAAACTTTCCAAATAATATCCAAGAGTGGAGGCAAGGATCCACTGATGTGAGGGAATCGGTCCGATGCTCTAAATGGATAAATACTGCTGTGACACCGGTGCGGGGTTCTGCACGATGTGTGCATGCAAATGGATGGATGAGGAGGAAGCGAGGGTTCAGCGAAGAGCGCGCGCAGGGCTCTGCCACTGCTGCTGTGGATAACACAATGTGTGAGATCAGAAATTGCTGAACCCTCGCTGAAGTGTCTTCATGCACCCCGGCTCTGCGCCGGGGTGCTCTGCACATCAATAAAAAACATATTTAATTATAAAACTTTTTTTTTTATTAAATCAAATTAATAAAAAAACTGCGCAGGCACATCCGGCGGCGCACATCCTACCACGCACATCCTGCGGCGCATATCCTGCGGCCCACATCCTGCTGGAGGCGCACATACTAAATCATTTTTTTTTAAATTAAATTAAATCAAATTAATAAAAAATAATGGGCGCTCCCATCCTGCGGCGCACAAACTGCGGCTCACATCCTGCGGCACACATCCTGCGGGCGGCTCACATCCTGCGGGAGGTGCACATCCTAAATAAAAAAGTAAACATTTTATTTGATTTAAATTAATAAAAAAACTGGGCCGGCGGGCGGCACGCATCTTAAATCAGTAATTTTCAACCAGTGTGCCGCGAGAGATCTACCGGTCCATCGCAAAGGCAGTGTGGGTCGATCGCACGACTTGACAAGAGGTCAGGAGGACGGTCCGGCGCACGTACCCCCTCTTTTAATTTTTTTCGCCACGGTCACGCCCCCCGCCACATGGTCACGCGTTTAGATTTCTCCTCTGCTTTCTGTATCGCGCACGGCGGAGTTCCATCCCGATGCGCACACACACAGGTCAGCACACTCCCACCAGCGGACATGAGCGCTGATGAGTGGTGTGCAAAGCTGGCATACCTGGCTGTTATAGTTCGAATATTAAATTATGAAGCTGACCAATGGGTTTCCACCGTGAGTCCTGAAGGAGGCACGGCATCAAGCGATGTGAAGAGGAAGTGAAACTCTCTGACACCGACATCGAGGTGTTTGTTAGTGAGGTGGAGGTGAAGAGCGACTTTATGGGACAGCAGTGATGTCACTAATAAAGAAAATACACTGATACTCTGCCACTGCTGCTGTGGATAACACAATGTGTGAGATCAGAAATTGCTGAACCCTCGCTGACTCCTCATCCTTCCATTCGCATGCACACATCGTGCAGAACCCGCATCGGTGTCACGGCAGTATTTATCCATTTAGAGCATCGGACCGATTCCCTCACATCAGTGGATCCTTGCCTCCACTCTGAGATATTATTTGGAAAGAGGGGCTGAAGAGCCGCATGCGGCTCCGGAGCCGCAAATTGCTGACCCCTGGTTTAGGGTGACAGTTGAATGTCAATTGGGTTCACCACACATATCCAGAATAAACAGGACGGGAGGCTGTGATTTCAGAAATATACAATTTATTTAATACGTGCAAATTATTTTAAAAGACTGATCAAACAGCACTGGATCATGTGCAACGGTTGAAGTACTGGCCTGGACTTGTTACAAATAACAGATTAAAAAGGGAGAAGTTAAAGGCTCCAGACCCAATTCAACAAAGTTAAAATACCATGCATTAAACAAACATAGCCCACTTTAAGAATCCTACGCAAACGTTGGGATTTATCAAAACAAAGTTGACGGGAGAATTTGCGTATTTCCACGCAAACTGTGACCCATGCGTAAAAATGTTTTGGAGACGGGAAAGTGGGCACGCAGACTTGAGGTGGTGAACTGAAGCCAGATTATTGATCCACTTCATCATTTACATTAAAACCAACAGATCAGTTTTGCTCGCGCAACATATCTGTTCCCCACGAGCCTTTTAATAAAAAAATATATGAAACAACTGACAGCAAATTACGTTCAGATTAGATTTAACCGCAGAGTTACGGAGCCAAGTCATTAACAGGTTTTAATAATATCTTCTAACACTGTGCGTGTATCAATAATTCACTGCAGTGAACGTGACTGAGCCATCAGGCGCACATAGCGACCCAGAGCGCAGGGAGCGCAGAGCGTTCACAGTGCGCAGAGCTCAGAGAGCAGAGCGCACAGAGAGCGCAGAGCTTGCAGAGCACAGAGCGCACAGGAGATCACTTACATAAAAATTAAGAAACTTTCCAAATAATATCCAAGAGTGGAGGCAAGGATCCACTGATGTGAGGGAATCGGTCCGATGCTCTAAATGGATAAATACTGCTGTGACACCGGTGCGGGGTTCTGCACGATGTGTGCATGCAAATGGATGGATGAGGAGGAAGCGAGGGTTCAGCGAAGAGCGCGCGCAGGGCTCTGCCACTGCTGCTGTGGATAACACAATGTGTGAGATCAGAAATTGCTGAACCCTCGCTGAAGTGTCTTCATGCACCCCGGCTCTGCGCCGGGGTGCTCTGCACATCCTGCGGCCGGCGCACATAAATAAAAAACATATTTAATTATAAAACTTTTTTTTTTATTAAATCAAATTAATAAAAAAACTGCGCAGGCACATCCGGCGGCGCACATCCTACCACGCACATCCTGCGGCGCATATCCTGCGGCCCACATCCTGCTGGAGGCGCACATACTAAATCATTTTTTTTTAAATTAAATTAAATCAAATTAATAAAAAATAATGGGCGCTCCCATCCTGCGGCGCACAAACTGCGGCTCACATCCTGCGGCACACATCCTGCGGGCGGCTCACAACCTGCGGGAGGTGCACATCCTAAATAAAAAAGTAAACATTTTATTTGATTTAAATTAATAAAAAAACTGGGCCGGCGGGCGGCACGCATCTTAAATCAGTAATTTTCAACCAGTGTGCCGCGAGAGATCTACCGGTCCATCGCAAAGGCAGTGTGGGTCGATCGCACGACTTGACAAGAGGTCAGGAGGACGGTCCGGCGCACGTACCCCCTCTTTTAATTTTTTTCGCCACGGTCACGCCCCCCGCCACATGGTCACGCGTTTAGATTTCTCCTCTGCTTTCTGTATCGCGCACGGCGGAGTTCCATCCCGATGCGCACACACACAGGTCAGCACACTCCCACCAGCGGACATGAGCGCTGATGAGTGGTGTGCAAAGCTGGCATACCTGGCTGTTATAGTTCGAATATTAAATTATGAAGCTGACCAATGGGTTTCCACCGTGAGTCCTGAAGGAGGCACGGCATCAAGCGATGTGAAGAGGAAGTGAAACTCTCTGACACCGACATCGAGGTGTTTGTTAGTGAGGTGGAGGTGAAGAGCGACTTTATGGGACAGCAGTGATGTCACTAATAAAGAAAATACACTGATACTCTGCCACTGCTGCTGTGGATAACACAATGTGTGAGATCAGAAATTGCTGAACCCTCGCTGACTCCTCATCCTTCCATTCGCATGCACACATCGTGCAGAACCCGCATCGGTGTCACGGCAGTATTTATCCATTTAGAGCATCGGACCGATTCCCTCACATCAGTGGATCCTTGCCTCCACTCTGAGATATTATTTGGAAAGAGGGGCTGAAGAGCCGCATGCGGCTCCGGAGCCGCAAATTGCTGACCCCTGGTTTAGGGTGACAGTTGAATGTCAATTGGGTTCACCACACATATCCAGAATAAACAGGACGGGAGGCTGTGATTTCAGAAATATACAATTTATTTAATACGTGCAAATTATTTTAAAAGACTGATCAAACAGCACTGGATCATGTGCAACGGTTGAAGTACTGGCCTGGACTTGTTACAAATAACAGATTAAAAAGGGAGAAGTTAAAGGCTCCAGACCCAATTCAACAAAGTTAAAATACCATGCATTAAACAAACATAGCCCACTTTAAGAATCCTACGCAAACGTTGGGATTTATCAAAACAAAGTTGACGGGAGAATTTGCGTATTTCCACGCAAACTGTGACCCATGCGTAAAAATGTTTTGGAGACGGGAAAGTGGGCACGCAGACTTGAGGTGGTGAACTGAAGCCAGATTATTGATCCACTTCATCATTTACATTAAAACCAACAGATCAGTTTTGCTCGCGCAACATATCTGTTCCCCACGAGCCTTTTAATAAAAAAATATATGAAACAACTGACAGCAAATTACGTTCAGATTAGATTTAACCGCAGAGTTACGGAGCCAAGTCATTAACAGGTTTTAATAATATCTTCTAACACTGTGCGTGTATCAATAATTCACTGCAGTGAACGTGACTGAGCCATCAGGCGCACATAGCGACCCAGAGCGCAGGGAGCGCAGAGCGTTCACAGTGCGCAGAGCTCAGAGAGCAGAGCGCACAGAGAGCGCAGAGCTTGCAGAGCACAGAGCGCACAGGAGATCACTTACATAAAAATTAAGAAACTTTCCAAATAATATCCAAGAGTGGAGGCAAGGATCCACTGATGTGAGGGAATCGGTCCGATGCTCTAAATGGATAAATACTGCTGTGACACCGGTGCGGGGTTCTGCACGATGTGTGCATGCAAATGGATGGATGAGGAGGAAGCGAGGGTTCAGCGAAGAGCGCGCGCAGGGCTCTGCCACTGCTGCTGTGGATAACACAATGTGTGAGATCAGAAATTGCTGAACCCTCGCTGAAGTGTCTTCATGCACCCCGGCTCTGCGCCGGGGTGCTCTGCACATCCTGCGGCCGGCGCACATAAATAAAAAACATATTTAATTATAAAACTTTTTTTTTTATTAAATCAAATTAATAAAAAAACTGCGCAGGCACATCCGGCGGCGCACATCCTACCACGCACATCCTGCGGCGCATATCCTGCGGCCCACATCCTGCTGGAGGCGCACATACTAAATCATTTTTTTTTAAATTAAATTAAATCAAATTAATAAAAAATAATGGGCGCTCCCATCCTGCGGCGCACAAACTGCGGCTCACATCCTGCGGCACACATCCTGCGGGCGGCTCACATCCTGCGGGAGGTGCACATCCTAAATAAAAAAGTAAACATTTTATTTGATTTAAATTAATAAAAAAACTGGGCCGGCGGGCGGCACGCATCTTAAATCAGTAATTTTCAACCAGTGTGCCGCGAGAGATCTACCGGTCCATCGCAAAGGCAGTGTGGGTCGATCGCACGACTTGACAAGAGGTCAGGAGGACGGTCCGGCGCACGTACCCCCTCTTTTAATTTTTTTCGCCACGGTCACGCCCCCCGCCACATGGTCACGCGTTTAGATTTCTCCTCTGCTTTCTGTATCGCGCACGGCGGAGTTCCATCCCGATGCGCACACACACAGGTCAGCACACTCCCACCAGCGGACATGAGCGCTGATGAGTGGTGTGCAAAGCTGGCATACCTGGCTGTTATAGTTCGAATATTAAATTATGAAGCTGACCAATGGGTTTCCACCGTGAGTCCTGAAGGAGGCACGGCATCAAGCGATGTGAAGAGGAAGTGAAACTCTCTGACACCGACATCGAGGTGTTTGTTAGTGAGGTGGAGGTGAAGAGCGACTTTATGGGACAGCAGTGATGTCACTAATAAAGAAAATACACTGATACTCTGCCACTGCTGCTGTGGATAACACAATGTGTGAGATCAGAAATTGCTGAACCCTCGCTGACTCCTCATCCTTCCATTCGCATGCACACATCGTGCAGAACCCGCATCGGTGTCACGGCAGTATTTATCCATTTAGAGCATCGGACCGATTCCCTCACATCAGTGGATCCTTGCCTCCACTCTGAGATATTATTTGGAAAGAGGGGCTGAAGAGCCGCATGCGGCTCCGGAGCCGCAAATTGCTGACCCCTGGTTTAGGGTGACAGTTGAATGTCAATTGGGTTCACCACACATATCCAGAATAAACAGGACGGGAGGCTGTGATTTCAGAAATATACAATTTATTTAATACGTGCAAATTATTTTAAAAGACTGATCAAACAGCACTGGATCATGTGCAACGGTTGAAGTACTGGCCTGGACTTGTTACAAATAACAGATTAAAAAGGGAGAAGTTAAAGGCTCCAGACCCAATTCAACAAAGTTAAAATACCATGCATTAAACAAACATAGCCCACTTTAAGAATCCTACGCAAACGTTGGGATTTATCAAAACAAAGTTGACGGGAGAATTTGCGTATTTCCACGCAAACTGTGACCCATGCGTAAAAATGTTTTGGAGACGGGAAAGTGGGCACGCAGACTTGAGGTGGTGAACTGAAGCCAGATTATTGATCCACTTCATCATTTACATTAAAACCAACAGATCAGTTTTGCTCGCGCAACATATCTGTTCCCCACGAGCCTTTTAATAAAAAAATATATGAAACAACTGACAGCAAATTACGTTCAGATTAGATTTAACCGCAGAGTTACGGAGCCAAGTCATTAACAGGTTTTAATAATATCTTCTAACACTGTGCGTGTATCAATAATTCACTGCAGTGAACGTGACTGAGCCATCAGGCGCACATAGCGACCCAGAGCGCAGGGAGCGCAGAGCGTTCACAGTGCGCAGAGCTCAGAGAGCAGAGCGCACAGAGAGCGCAGAGCTTGCAGAGCACAGAGCGCACAGGAGATCACTTACATAAAAATTAAGAAACTTTCCAAATAATATCCAAGAGTGGAGGCAAGGATCCACTGATGTGAGGGAATCGGTCCGATGCTCTAAATGGATAAATACTGCTGTGACACCGGTGCGGGGTTCTGCACGATGTGTGCATGCAAATGGATGGATGAGG
Organism: Pleuronectes platessa; assembly: GCF_947347685.1. Classification (NCBI taxonomy): domain Eukaryota; kingdom Metazoa; phylum Chordata; class Actinopteri; order Pleuronectiformes; family Pleuronectidae; genus Pleuronectes; species Pleuronectes platessa. Next base: position 2,129,961 of record NC_070647.1, read on the forward strand.
AGGAAGCGAGGGTTCAGCGAAGAGCGCGCGCAGGGCTCTGCCACTGCTGCTGTGGATAACACAATGTGTGAGATCAGAAATTGCTGAACCCTCGCTGAAGTGTCTTCATGCACCCCGGCTCTGCGCCGGGGTGCTCTGCACATCCTGCGGCCGGCGCACATAAATAAAAAACATATTTAATTATAAAACTTTTTTTTTTATTAAATCAAATTAATAAAAAAACTGCGCAGGCACATCCGGCGGCGCACATCCTACCACGCACATCCTGCGGCGCATATCCTGCGGCCCACATCCTGCTGGAGGCGCACATACTAAATCATTTTTTTTTAAATTAAATTAAATCAAATTAATAAAAAATAATGGGCGCTCCCATCCTGCGGCGCACAAACTGCGGCTCACATCCTGCGGCACACATCCTGCGGGCGGCTCACATCCTGCGGGAGGTGCACATCCTAAATAAAAAAGTAAACATTTTATTTGATTTAAATTAATAAAAAAACTGGGCCGGCGGGCGGCACGCATCTTAAATCAGTAATTTTCAACCAGTGTGCCGCGAGAGATCTACCGGTCCATCGCAAAGGCAGTGTGGGTCGATCGCACGACTTGACAAGAGGTCAGGAGGACGGTCCGGCGCACGTACCCCCTCTTTTAATTTTTTTCGCCACGGTCACGCCCCCCGCCACATGGTCACGCGTTTAGATTTCTCCTCTGCTTTCTGTATCGCGCACGGCGGAGTTCCATCCCGATGCGCACACACACAGGTCAGCACACTCCCACCAGCGGACATGAGCGCTGATGAGTGGTGTGCAAAGCTGGCATACCTGGCTGTTATAGTTCGAATATTAAATTATGAAGCTGACCAATGGGTTTCCACCGTGAGTCCTGAAGGAGGCACGGCATCAAGCGATGTGAAGAGGAAGTGAAACTCTCTGACACCGACATCGAGGTGTTTGTTAGTGAGGTGGAGGTGAAGAGCGACTTTATGGGACAGCAGTGATGTCACTAATAAAGAAAATACACTGATACTCTGCCACTGCTGCTGTGGATAACACAATGTGTGAGATCAGGAATTGCTGAACCCTCGCTTCCTCCTCATCCTTCCATTCACATGCACACATCGTGCAGAACCCGCATCGGTGTCACGGCAGTATTTATCCATTTAGAGCATCGGACCGATTCCCTCACATCAGTGGATCCTTGCCTCCACTCTGAGATATTATTTGGAAAGAGGGGCTGAAGAGCCGCATGCGGCTCCGGAGCCGCAAATTGCTGACCCCTGGTTTAGGGTGACAGTTGAATGTCAATTGGGTTCACCACACATATCCAGAATAAACAGGACGGGAGGCTGTGATTTCAGAAATATACAATTTATTTAATACGTGCAAATTATTTTAAAAGACTGATCAAACAGCACTGGATCATGTGCAACGGTTGAAGTACTGGCCTGGACTTGTTACAAATAACAGATTAAAAAGGGAGAAGTTAAAGGCTCCAGACCCAATTCAACAAAGTTAAAATACCATGCATTAAACAAACATAGCCCACTTTAAGAATCCTACGCAAACGTTGGGATTTATCAAAACAAAGTTGACGGGAGAATTTGCGTATTTCCACGCAAACTGTGACCCATGCGTAAAAATGTTTTGGAGACGGGAAAGTGGGCACGCAGACTTGAGGTGGTGAACTGAAGCCAGATTATTGATCCACTTCATCATTTACATTAAAACCAACAGATCAGTTTTGCTCGCGCAACATATCTGTTCCCCACGAGCCTTTTAATAAAAAAATATATGAAACAACTGACAGCAAATTACGTTCAGATTAGATTTAACCGCAGAGTTACGGAGCCAAGTCATTAACAGGTTTTAATAATATCTTCTAACACTGTGCGTGTATCAATAATTCACTGCAGTGAACGTGACTGAGCCATCAGGCGCACATAGCGACCCAGAGCGCAGGGAGCGCAGAGCGTTCACAGTGCGCAGAGCTCAGAGAGCAGAGCGCACAGAGAGCGCAGAGCTTGCAGAGCACAGAGCGCACAGGAGATCACTTACATAAAAATTAAGAAACTTTCCAAATAATATCCAAGAGTGGAGGCAAGGATCCACTGATGTGAGGGAATCGGTCCGATGCTCTAAATGGATAAATACTGCTGTGACACCGGTGCGGGGTTCTGCACGATGTGTGCATGCAAATGGATGGATGAGGAGGAAGCGAGGGTTCAGCGAAGAGCGCGCGCAGGGCTCTGCCACTGCTGCTGTGGATAACACAATGTGTGAGATCAGAAATTGCTGAACCCTCGCTGAAGTGTCTTCATGCACCCCGGCTCTGCGCCGGGGTGCTCTGCACATCCTGCGGCCGGCGCACATAAATAAAAAACATATTTAATTATAAAACTTTTTTTTTTATTAAATCAAATTAATAAAAAAACTGCGCAGGCACATCCGGCGGCGCACATCCTACCACGCACATCCTGCGGCGCATATCCTGCGGCCCACATCCTGCTGGAGGCGCACATACTAAATCATTTTTTTTTAAATTAAATTAAATCAAATTAATAAAAAATAATGGGCGCTCCCATCCTGCGGCGCACAAACTGCGGCTCACATCCTGCGGCACACATCCTGCGGGCGGCTCACATCCTGCGGGAGGTGCACATCCTAAATAAAAAAGTAAACATTTTATTTGATTTAAATTAATAAAAAAACTGGGCCGGCGGGCGGCACGCATCTTAAATCAGTAATTTTCAACCAGTGTGCCGCGAGAGATCTACCGGTCCATCGCAAAGGCAGTGTGGGTCTATTGCACGACTGGACAAGAGGTCAGGAGGACGCTCCGGCGCACGTACCCCCTCTTTTAATTTTTTTCGCCACGGCCACGCCCCCCCGCCACATGGACACTCGTTTAGATTTCTCCTCTGCTTTCTGTATCGCGCACGGCGGAGTTCCATCCCATTGCGCACACACACGGGTGAGCACACTCCCACTAGCGGACATGAGCGCTGATGAGTGGTGTGCAAAGCTGGCATACCTGGCTGTTATAGTTCGAATATTAAATTATGAAACTGACCAATGGGTTTCCACCGTGAGTCCTGAAGGAGGCACGGCATCAAGCGATGTGAAGAGGAAGTGAAACTCTCTGACACCGACATCGAGGTGTTTGTTAGTGAGGTGGAGGTGAAGAGCGACTTTATGGGACAGCAGTGATGTCACTAATAAAGAAAGTACACTGATACTCTGCCACTGCTGCTGTGGATAACACAATGTGTGAGATCAGAAATTGCTGAACCCTCGCTGAAGTGTCTTCATGAACCCCGGCTCTGCGCCGGGGTGCTCTGCACATCCTGCGGCCGGCGCACATAAATAAAAAACATATTTAATTATAAAACTTTTTTTTTTATTAAATCAAATTAATAAAAAAACTGCGCCGGCACATCCTGCAGCTCACATCCTACGGCGCACATCCTGTGGCACACATCCTGCGGCGCATATCCTGCGGCGCACATCCTGCGGGAGGCGCACATAAATAAAAAACATATTTAATTATAAAACTTTTTTCTTTTTAAATCAAATTAAATCAAATTATTGAAAAAAAAATGGGCGCGCATATCTTGCGGCGCATATCCTGCGGGAGGCGCACATCCTAAATATTTTTTTTAAAAATTAAATTAAATCAAATTAATAAAAAAATATGGGCGCTCCCATCCTGCGGCGCACAAACTGCGGCTCACATCCTGCGGGAGTTGCACATCCTAAATAAAAAGTAAACATTTTATTTGATTTAAATTAATAAAAAAACTGTGCCGGCGGGCGGCGCAAATCTTAAATCAGTAATTTTCAACCAGTGTGCCGGGAGAGATCTACCGGTCCATCGCAAAGGCAGTGTGGGTCTATCGCACGACTGGACAAGAGGTCAGGAGGACACTCCGGCGCACGTACCCCCTCTTTTAATTTTTTTCGCCACGGCCACGCCCCCCCGCCACATGGACACTCGTTTAGATTTCTCCTCTGCTTTCTGTATCGCGCACGGCGGAGTTCCATCCCATTGCGCACACACACGGGTGAGCACACTCCCACCAGCGGACATGAGCGCTGATGAGTGGTGTGCAAAGCTGGCATACCTGGCTGTTATAGTTCGAATATTAAATTATGAAACTGACCAATGGGTTTCCACCGTGAGTCCTGAAGGAGGCACGGCATCAAGCGATGTGAAGAGGAAGTGAAACTCTCTGACACCGACATCGAGGTGTTTGTTAGTGAGGTGGAGGTGAAGAGCGACTTTATGGGACAGCAGTGATGTCACTAATAAAGAAAATACACTGATACTCTGCCACTGCTGCTGTGGATAACACAATGTGTGAGATCAGGAATTGCTGAACCCTCGCTTCCTCCTCATCCTTCCATTCGCATGCACACATCGTGCAGAACCCGCATCGGTGTCACGGCAGTATTTATCCATTTAGAGCATCGGACCGATTCCCTCACATCAGTGGATCCTTGCCTCCACTCTGAGATATAATTTGGAAAGAGGGGCTGAAGAGCCGCATGCGGCTCCGGAGCCGCAAATTGCTGACCCCTGGTTTAGGGTGACAGTTGAATGTCAATTGGGTTCACCACACATATCCAGAATAAACAGGACGGGAGGCTGTGATTTCAGAAATATACAATTTATTTAATACGTGCAAATTATTTTAAAAGACTGATCAAACAGCACTGGATCATGTGCAACGGTTGAAGTACTGGCCTGGACTTGTTACAAATAACAGATTAAAAAGGGAGAAGTTAAAGGCTCCAGACCCAATTCAACAAAGTTAAAATACCATGCATTAAACAAACATAGCCCACTTTAAGAATCCTACGCAAACGTTGGGATTTATCAAAACAAAGTTGACGGGAGAATTTGCGTATTTCCACGCAAACTGTGACCCATGCGTAAAAATGTTTTGGAGACGGGAAAGTGGGCACGCAGACTTGAGGTGGTGAACTGAAGCCAGATTATTGATCCACTTCATCATTTACATTAAAACCAACAGATCAGTTTTGCTCGCGCAACATATCTGTTCCCCACGAGCCTTTTAATAAAAAAATATATGAAACAACTGACAGCAAATTACGTTCAGATTAGATTTAACCGCAGAGTTACGGAGCCAAGTCATTAACAGGTTTTAATAATATCTTCTAACACTGTGCGTGTATCAATAATTCACTGCAGTGAACGTGACTGAGCCATCAGGCGCACATAGCGACCCAGAGCGCAGGGAGCGCAGAGCGTTCACAGTGCGCAGAGCTCAGAGAGCAGAGCGCACAGAGAGCGCAGAGCTTGCAGAGCACAGAGCGCACAGGAGATCACTTACATAAAAATTAAGAAACTTTCCAAATAATATCCAAGAGTGGAGGCAAGGATCCACTGATGTGAGGGAATCGGTCCGATGCTCTAAATGGATAAATACTGCTGTGACACCGGTGCGGGGTTCTGCACGATGTGTGCATGCAAATGGATGGATGAGGAGGAAGCGAGGGTTCAGCGAAGAGCGCGCGCAGGGCTCTGCCACTGCTGCTGTGGATAACACAATGTGTGAGATCAGAAATTGCTGAACCCTCGCTGAAGTGTCTTCATGCACCCCGGCTCTGCGCCGGGGTGCTCTGCACATCAATAAAAAACATATTTAATTATAAAACTTTTTTTTTTATTAAATCAAATTAATAAAAAAACTGCGCAGGCACATCCGGCGGCGCACATCCTACCACGCACATCCTGCGGCGCATATCCTGCGGCCCACATCCTGCTGGAGGCGCACATACTAAATCATTTTTTTTTAAATTAAATTAAATCAAATTAATAAAAAATAATGGGCGCTCCCATCCTGCGGCGCACAAACTGCGGCTCACATCCTGCGGCACACATCCTGCGGGCGGCTCACATCCTGCGGGAGGTGCACATCCTAAATAAAAAAGTAAACATTTTATTTGATTTAAATTAATAAAAAAACTGGGCCGGCGGGCGGCACGCATCTTAAATCAGTAATTTTCAACCAGTGTGCCGCGAGAGATCTACCGGTCCATCGCAAAGGCAGTGTGGGTCGATCGCACGACTTGACAAGAGGTCAGGAGGACGGTCCGGCGCACGTACCCCCTCTTTTAATTTTTTTCGCCACGGTCACGCCCCCCGCCACATGGTCACGCGTTTAGATTTCTCCTCTGCTTTCTGTATCGCGCACGGCGGAGTTCCATCCCGATGCGCACACACACAGGTCAGCACACTCCCACCAGCGGACATGAGCGCTGATGAGTGGTGTGCAAAGCTGGCATACCTGGCTGTTATAGTTCGAATATTAAATTATGAAGCTGACCAATGGGTTTCCACCGTGAGTCCTGAAGGAGGCACGGCATCAAGCGATGTGAAGAGGAAGTGAAACTCTCTGACACCGACATCGAGGTGTTTGTTAGTGAGGTGGAGGTGAAGAGCGACTTTATGGGACAGCAGTGATGTCACTAATAAAGAAAATACACTGATACTCTGCCACTGCTGCTGTGGATAACACAATGTGTGAGATCAGAAATTGCTGAACCCTCGCTGACTCCTCATCCTTCCATTCGCATGCACACATCGTGCAGAACCCGCATCGGTGTCACGGCAGTATTTATCCATTTAGAGCATCGGACCGATTCCCTCACATCAGTGGATCCTTGCCTCCACTCTGAGATATTATTTGGAAAGAGGGGCTGAAGAGCCGCATGCGGCTCCGGAGCCGCAAATTGCTGACCCCTGGTTTAGGGTGACAGTTGAATGTCAATTGGGTTCACCACACATATCCAGAATAAACAGGACGGGAGGCTGTGATTTCAGAAATATACAATTTATTTAATACGTGCAAATTATTTTAAAAGACTGATCAAACAGCACTGGATCATGTGCAACGGTTGAAGTACTGGCCTGGACTTGTTACAAATAACAGATTAAAAAGGGAGAAGTTAAAGGCTCCAGACCCAATTCAACAAAGTTAAAATACCATGCATTAAACAAACATAGCCCACTTTAAGAATCCTACGCAAACGTTGGGATTTATCAAAACAAAGTTGACGGGAGAATTTGCGTATTTCCACGCAAACTGTGACCCATGCGTAAAAATGTTTTGGAGACGGGAAAGTGGGCACGCAGACTTGAGGTGGTGAACTGAAGCCAGATTATTGATCCACTTCATCATTTACATTAAAACCAACAGATCAGTTTTGCTCGCGCAACATATCTGTTCCCCACGAGCCTTTTAATAAAAAAATATATGAAACAACTGACAGCAAATTACGTTCAGATTAGATTTAACCGCAGAGTTACGGAGCCAAGTCATTAACAGGTTTTAATAATATCTTCTAACACTGTGCGTGTATCAATAATTCACTGCAGTGAACGTGACTGAGCCATCAGGCGCACATAGCGACCCAGAGCGCAGGGAGCGCAGAGCGTTCACAGTGCGCAGAGCTCAGAGAGCAGAGCGCACAGAGAGCGCAGAGCTTGCAGAGCACAGAGCGCACAGGAGATCACTTACATAAAAATTAAGAAACTTTCCAAATAATATCCAAGAGTGGAGGCAAGGATCCACTGATGTGAGGGAATCGGTCCGATGCTCTAAATGGATAAATACTGCTGTGACACCGGTGCGGGGTTCTGCACGATGTGTGCATGCAAATGGATGGATGAGGAGGAAGCGAGGGTTCAGCGAAGAGCGCGCGCAGGGCTCTGCCACTGCTGCTGTGGATAACACAATGTGTGAGATCAGAAATTGCTGAACCCTCGCTGAAGTGTCTTCATGCACCCCGGCTCTGCGCCGGGGTGCTCTGCACATCCTGCGGCCGGCGCACATAAATAAAAAACATATTTAATTATAAAACTTTTTTTTTTATTAAATCAAATTAATAAAAAAACTGCGCAGGCACATCCGGCGGCGCACATCCTACCACGCACATCCTGCGGCGCATATCCTGCGGCCCACATCCTGCTGGAGGCGCACATACTAAATCATTTTTTTTTAAATTAAATTAAATCAAATTAATAAAAAATAATGGGCGCTCCCATCCTGCGGCGCACAAACTGCGGCTCACATCCTGCGGCACACATCCTGCGGGCGGCTCACATCCTGCGGGAGGTGCACATCCTAAATAAAAAAGTAAACATTTTATTTGATTTAAATTAATAAAAAAACTGGGCCGGCGGGCGGCACGCATCTTAAATCAGTAATTTTCAACCAGTGTGCCGCGAGAGATCTACCGGTCCATCGCAAAGGCAGTGTGGGTCGATCGCACGACTTGACAAGAGGTCAGGAGGACGGTCCGGCGCACGTACCCCCTCTTTTAATTTTTTTCGCCACGGTCACGCCCCCCGCCACATGGTCACGCGTTTAGATTTCTCCTCTGCTTTCTGTATCGCGCACGGCGGAGTTCCATCCCGATGCGCACACACACAGGTCAGCACACTCCCACCAGCGGACATGAGCGCTGATGAGTGGTGTGCAAAGCTGGCATACCTGGCTGTTATAGTTCGAATATTAAATTATGAAGCTGACCAATGGGTTTCCACCGTGAGTCCTGAAGGAGGCACGGCATCAAGCGATGTGAAGAGGAAGTGAAACTCTCTGACACCGACATCGAGGTGTTTGTTAGTGAGGTGGAGGTGAAGAGCGACTTTATGGGACAGCAGTGATGTCACTAATAAAGAAAATACACTGATACTCTGCCACTGCTGCTGTGGATAACACAATGTGTGAGATCAGAAATTGCTGAACCCTCGCTGACTCCTCATCCTTCCATTCGCATGCACACATCGTGCAGAACCCGCATCGGTGTCACGGCAGTATTTATCCATTTAGAGCATCGGACCGATTCCCTCACATCAGTGGATCCTTGCCTCCACTCTGAGATATTATTTGGAAAGAGGGGCTGAAGAGCCGCATGCGGCTCCGGAGCCGCAAATTGCTGACCCCTGGTTTAGGGTGACAGTTGAATGTCAATTGGGTTCACCACACATATCCAGAATAAACAGGACGGGAGGCTGTGATTTCAGAAATATACAATTTATTTAATACGTGCAAATTATTTTAAAAGACTGATCAAACAGCACTGGATCATGTGCAACGGTTGAAGTACTGGCCTGGACTTGTTACAAATAACAGATTAAAAAGGGAGAAGTTAAAGGCTCCAGACCCAATTCAACAAAGTTAAAATACCATGCATTAAACAAACATAGCCCACTTTAAGAATCCTACGCAAACGTTGGGATTTATCAAAACAAAGTTGACGGGAGAATTTGCGTATTTCCACGCAAACTGTGACCCATGCGTAAAAATGTTTTGGAGACGGGAAAGTGGGCACGCAGACTTGAGGTGGTGAACTGAAGCCAGATTATTGATCCACTTCATCATTTACATTAAAACCAACAGATCAGTTTTGCTCGCGCAACATATCTGTTCCCCACGAGCCTTTTAATAAAAAAATATATGAAACAACTGACAGCAAATTACGTTCAGATTAGATTTAACCGCAGAGTTACGGAGCCAAGTCATTAACAGGTTTTAATAATATCTTCTAACACTGTGCGTGTATCAATAATTCACTGCAGTGAACGTGACTGAGCCATCAGGCGCACATAGCGACCCAGAGCGCAGGGAGCGCAGAGCGTTCACAGTGCGCAGAGCTCAGAGAGCAGAGCGCACAGAGAGCGCAGAGCTTGCAGAGCACAGAGCGCACAGGAGATCACTTACATAAAAATTAAGAAACTTTCCAAATAATATCCAAGAGTGGAGGCAAGGATCCACTGATGTGAGGGAATCGGTCCGATGCTCTAAATGGATAAATACTGCTGTGACACCGGTGCGGGGTTCTGCACGATGTGTGCATGCAAATGGATGGATGAGGAGGAAGCGAGGGTTCAGCGAAGAGCGCGCGCAGGGCTCTGCCACTGCTGCTGTGGATAACACAATGTGTGAGATCAGAAATTGCTGAACCCTCGCTGAAGTGTCTTCATGCACCCCGGCTCTGCGCCGGGGTGCTCTGCACATCCTGCGGCCGGCGCACATAAATAAAAAACATATTTAATTATAAAACTTTTTTTTTTATTAAATCAAATTAATAAAAAAACTGCGCAGGCACATCCGGCGGCGCACATCCTACCACGCACATCCTGCGGCGCATATCCTGCGGCCCACATCCTGCTGGAGGCGCACATACTAAATCATTTTTTTTTAAATTAAATTAAATCAAATTAATAAAAAATAATGGGCGCTCCCATCCTGCGGCGCACAAACTGCGGCTCACATCCTGCGGCACACATCCTGCGGGCGGCTCACATCCTGCGGGAGGTGCACATCCTAAATAAAAAAGTAAACATTTTATTTGATTTAAATTAATAAAAAAACTGGGCCGGCGGGCGGCACGCATCTTAAATCAGTAATTTTCAACCAGTGTGCCGCGAGAGATCTACCGGTCCATCGCAAAGGCAGTGTGGGTCGATCGCACGACTTGACAAGAGGTCAGGAGGACGGTCCGGCGCACGTACCCCCTCTTTTAATTTTTTTCGCCACGGTCACGCCCCCCGCCACATGGTCACGCGTTTAGATTTCTCCTCTGCTTTCTGTATCGCGCACGGCGGAGTTCCATCCCGATGCGCACACACACAGGTCAGCACACTCCCACCAGCGGACATGAGCGCTGATGAGTGGTGTGCAAAGCTGGCATACCTGGCTGTTATAGTTCGAATATTAAATTATGAAGCTGACCAATGGGTTTCCACCGTGAGTCCTGAAGGAGGCACGGCATCAAGCGATGTGAAGAGGAAGTGAAACTCTCTGACACCGACATCGAGGTGTTTGTTAGTGAGGTGGAGGTGAAGAGCGACTTTATGGGACAGCAGTGATGTCACTAATAAAGAAAATACACTGATACTCTGCCACTGCTGCTGTGGATAACACAATGTGTGAGATCAGGAATTGCTGAACCCTCGCTTCCTCCTCATCCTTCCATTCACATGCACACATCGTGCAGAACCCGCATCGGTGTCACGGCAGTATTTATCCATTTAGAGCATCGGACCGATTCCCTCACATCAGTGGATCCTTGCCTCCACTCTGAGATATTATTTGGAAAGAGGGGCTGAAGAGCCGCATGCGGCTCCGGAGCCGCAAATTGCTGACCCCTGGTTTAGGGTGACAGTTGAATGTCAATTGGGTTCACCACACATATCCAGAATAAACAGGACGGGAGGCTGTGATTTCAGAAATATACAATTTATTTAATACGTGCAAATTATTTTAAAAGACTGATCAAACAGCACTGGATCATGTGCAACGGTTGAAGTACTGGCCTGGACTTGTTACAAATAACAGATTAAAAAGGGAGAAGTTAAAGGCTCCAGACCCAATTCAACAAAGTTAAAATACCATGCATTAAACAAACATAGCCCACTTTAAGAATCCTACGCAAACGTTGGGATTTATCAAAACAAAGTTGACGGGAGAATTTGCGTATTTCCACGCAAACTGTGACCCATGCGTAAAAATGTTTTGGAGACGGGAAAGTGGGCACGCAGACTTGAGGTGGTGAACTGAAGCCAGATTATTGATCCACTTCATCATTTACATTAAAACCAACAGATCAGTTTTGCTCGCGCAACATATCTGTTCCCCACGAGCCTTTTAATAAAAAAATATATGAAACAACTGACAGCAAATTACGTTCAGATTAGATTTAACCGCAGAGTTACGGAGCCAAGTCATTAACAGGTTTTAATAATATCTTCTAACACTGTGCGTGTATCAATAATTCACTGCAGTGAACGTGACTGAGCCATCAGGCGCACATAGCGACCCAGAGCGCAGGGAGCGCAGAGCGTTCACAGTGCGCAGAGCTCAGAGAGCAGAGCGCACAGAGAGCGCAGAGCTTGCAGAGCACAGAGCGCACAGGAGATCACTTACATAAAAATTAAGAAACTTTCCAAATAATATCCAAGAGTGGAGGCAAGGATCCACTGATGTGAGGGAATCGGTCCGATGCTCTAAATGGATAAATACTGCTGTGACACCGGTGCGGGGTTCTGCACGATGTGTGCATGCAAATGGATGGATGAGGAGGAAGCGAGGGTTCAGCGAAGAGCGCGCGCAGGGCTCTGCCACTGCTGCTGTGGATAACACAATGTGTGAGATCAGAAATTGCTGAACCCTCGCTGAAGTGTCTTCATGCACCCCGGCTCTGCGCCGGGGTGCTCTGCACATCCTGCGGCCGGCGCACATAAATAAAAAACATATTTAATTATAAAACTTTTTTTTTTATTAAATCAAATTAATAAAAAAACTGCGCAGGCACATCCGGCGGCGCACATCCTACCACGCACATCCTGCGGCGCATATCCTGCGGCCCACATCCTGCTGGAGGCGCACATACTAAATCATTTTTTTTTAAATTAAATTAAATCAAATTAATAAAAAATAATGGGCGCTCCCATCCTGCGGCGCACAAACTGCGGCTCACATCCTGCGGCACACATCCTGCGGGCGGCTCACATCCTGCGGGAGGTGCACATCCTAAATAAAAAAGTAAACATTTTATTTGATTTAAATTAATAAAAAAACTGGGCCGGCGGGCGGCACGCATCTTAAATCAGTAATTTTCAACCAGTGTGCCGCGAGAGATCTACCGGTCCATCGCAAAGGCAGTGTGGGTCTATTGCACGACTGGACAAGAGGTCAGGAGGACGCTCCGGCGCACGTACCCCCTCTTTTAATTTTTTTCGCCACGGCCACGCCCCCCCGCCACATGGACACTCGTTTAGATTTCTCCTCTGCTTTCTGTATCGCGCACGGCGGAGTTCCATCCCATTGCGCACACACACGGGTGAGCACACTCCCACTAGCGGACATGAGCGCTGATGAGTGGTGTGCAAAGCTGGCATACCTGGCTGTTATAGTTCGAATATTAAATTATGAAACTGACCAATGGGTTTCCACCGTGAGTCCTGAAGGAGGCACGGCATCAAGCGATGTGAAGAGGAAGTGAAACTCTCTGACACCGACATCGAGGTGTTTGTTAGTGAGGTGGAGGTGAAGAGCGACTTTATGGGACAGCAGTGATGTCACTAATAAAGAAAGTACACTGATACTCTGCCACTGCTGCTGTGGATAACACAATGTGTGAGATCAGAAATTGCTGAACCCTCGCTGAAGTGTCTTCATGAACCCCGGCTCTGCGCCGGGGTGCTCTGCACATCCTGCGGCCGGCGCACATAAATAAAAAACATATTTAATTATAAAACTTTTTTTTTTATTAAATCAAATTAATAAAAAAACTGCGCCGGCACATCCTGCAGCTCACATCCTACGGCGCACATCCTGTGGCACACATCCTGCGGCGCATATCCTGCGGCGCACATCCTGCGGGAGGCGCACATAAATAAAAAACATATTTAATTATAAAACTTTTTCCTTTTTAAATCAAATTAAATCAAATTATTGAAAAAAAAATGGGCGCGCATATCTTGCGGCGCATATCCTGCGGGAGGCGCACATCCTAAATATTTTTTTTAAAAATTAAATTAAATCAAATTAATAAAAAAATATGGGCGCTCCCATCCTGCGGCGCACAAACTGCGGCTCACATCCTGCGGGAGTTGCACATCCTAAATAAAAAGTAAACATTTTATTTGATTTAAATTAATAAAAAAACTGTGCCGGCGGGCGGCGCAAATCTTAAATCAGTAATTTTCAACCAGTGTGCCGGGAGAGATCTACCGGTCCATCGCAAAGGCAGTGTGGGTCTATCGCACGACTGGACAAGAGGTCAGGAGGACACTCCGGCGCACGTACCCCCTCTTTTAATTTTTTTCGCCACGGCCACGCCCCCCCGCCACATGGACACTCGTTTAGATTTCTCCTCTGCTTTCTGTATCGCGCACGGCGGAGTTCCATCCCATTGCGCACACACACGGGTGAGCACACTCCCACCAGCGGACATGAGCGCTGATGAGTGGTGTGCAAAGCTGGCATACCTGGCTGTTATAGTTCGAATATTAAATTATGAAACTGACCAATGGGTTTCCACCGTGAGTCCTGAAGGAGGCACGGCATCAAGCGATGTGAAGAGGAAGTGAAACTCTCTGACACCGACATCGAGGTGTTTGTTAGTGAGGTGGAGGTGAAGAGCGACTTTATGGGACAGCAGTGATGTCACTAATAAAGAAAATACACTGATACTCTGCCACTGCTGCTGTGGATAACACAATGTGTGAGATCAGGAATTGCTGAACCCTCGCTTCCTCCTCATCCTTCCATTCGCATGCACACATCGTGCAGAACCCGCATCGGTGTCACGGCAGTATTTATCCATTTAGAGCATCGGACCGATTCCCTCACATCAGTGGATCCTTGCCTCCACTCTGAGATATAATTTGGAAAGAGGGGCTGAAGAGCCGCATGCGGCTCCGGAGCCGCAAATTGCTGACCCCTGGTTTAGGGTGACAGTTGAATGTCAATTGGGTTCACCACACATATCCAGAATAAACAGGACGGGAGGCTGTGATTTCAGAAATATACAATTTATTTAATACGTGCAAATTATTTTAAAAGACTGATCAAACAGCACTGGATCATGTGCAACGGTTGAAGTACTGGCCTGGACTTGTTACAAATAACAGATTAAAAAGGGAGAAGTTAAAGGCTCCAGACCCAATTCAACAAAGTTAAAATACCATGCATTAAACAAACATAGCCCACTTTAAGAATCCTACGCAAACGTTGGGATTTATCAAAACAAAGTTGACGGGAGAATTTGCGTATTTCCACGCAAACTGTGACCCATGCGTAAAAATGTTTTGGAGACGGGAAAGTGGGCACGCAGACTTGAGGTGGTGAACTGAAGCCAGATTATTGATCCACTTCATCATTTACATTAAAACCAACAGATCAGTTTTGCTCGCGCAACATATCTGTTCCCCACGAGCCTTTTAATAAAAAAATATATGAAACAACTGACAGCAAATTACGTTCAGATTAGATTTAACCGCAGAGTTACGGAGCCAAGTCATTAACAGGTTTTAATAATATCTTCTAACACTGTGCGTGTATCAATAATTCACTGCAGTGAACGTGACTGAGCCATCAGGCGCACATAGCGACCCAGAGCGCAGGGAGCGCAGAGCGTTCACAGTGCGCAGAGCTCAGAGAGCAGAGCGCACAGAGAGCGCAGAGCTTGCAGAGCACAGAGCGCACAGGAGATCACTTACATAAAAATTAAGAAACTTTCCAAATAATATCCAAGAGTGGAGGCAAGGATCCACTGATGTGAGGGAATCGGTCCGATGCTCTAAATGGATAAATACTGCTGTGACACCGGTGCGGGGTTCTGCACGATGTGTGCATGCAAATGGATGGATGAGGAGGAAGCGAGGGTTCAGCGAAGAGCGCGCGCAGGGCTCTGCCACTGCTGCTGTGGATAACACAATGTGTGAGATCAGAAATTGCTGAACCCTCGCTGAAGTGTCTTCATGCGCGCTGATGAGTGGTGTGCAAAGCTGGCATACCTGGCTGTTATAGTTCGAATATTAAATTATGAAACTGACCAATGGGTTTCCACCGTGAGTCCTGAAGGAGGCACGGCATCAAGCGATGTGAAGAGGAAGTGAAACTCTCTGACACCGACATCGAGGTGTTTGTTAGTGAGGTGGAGGTGAAGAGCGACTTTATGGGACAGCAGTGATGTCACTAATAAAGAAAATACACTGATACTCTGCCACTG
Source organism: Pleuronectes platessa (assembly GCF_947347685.1). Lineage (NCBI taxonomy): Eukaryota > Metazoa > Chordata > Actinopteri > Pleuronectiformes > Pleuronectidae > Pleuronectes > Pleuronectes platessa. Next base: position 2,145,731 of record NC_070647.1, read on the forward strand.
CTGCTGTGGATAACACAATGTGTGAGATCAGAAATTGCTGAACCCTCGCTGAAGTGTCTTCATGAACCCCGGCTCTGCGCCGGGGTGCTCTGCACATCCTGCGGCCGGCGCACATAAATAAAAAACATATTTAATTATAAAACTTTTTTTTTTATTAAATCAAATTAATAAAAAAACTGCGCCGGCACATCCTGCAGCTCACATCCTACGGCGCACATCCTGTGGCACACATCCTGCGGCGCATATCCTGCGGCGCACATCCTGCGGGAGGCGCACATAAATAAAAAACATATTTAATTATAAAACTTTTTTCTTTTTAAATCAAATTAAATCAAATTATTGAAAAAAAAATGGGCGCGCATATCTTGCGGCGCATATCCTGCGGGAGGCGCACATCCTAAATATTTTTTTTAAAAATTAAATTAAATCAAATTAATAAAAAAATATGGGCGCTCCCATCCTGCGGCGCACAAACTGCGGCTCACATCCTGCGGGAGTTGCACATCCTAAATAAAAAGTAAACATTTTATTTGATTTAAATTAATAAAAAAACTGTGCCGGCGGGCGGCGCAAATCTTAAATCAGTAATTTTCAACCAGTGTGCCGGGAGAGATCTACCGGTCCATCGCAAAGGCAGTGTGGGTCTATCGCACGACTGGACAAGAGGTCAGGAGGACACTCCGGCGCACGTACCCCCTCTTTTAATTTTTTTCGCCACGGCCACGCCCCCCCGCCACATGGACACTCGTTTAGATTTCTCCTCTGCTTTCTGTATCGCGCACGGCGGAGTTCCATCCCATTGCGCACACACACGGGTGAGCACACTCCCACCAGCGGACATGAGCGCTGATGAGTGGTGTGCAAAGCTGGCATACCTGGCTGTTATAGTTCGAATATTAAATTATGAAACTGACCAATGGGTTTCCACCGTGAGTCCTGAAGGAGGCACGGCATCAAGCGATGTGAAGAGGAAGTGAAACTCTCTGACACCGACATCGAGGTGTTTGTTAGTGAGGTGGAGGTGAAGAGCGACTTTATGGGACAGCAGTGATGTCACTAATAAAGAAAATACACTGATACTCTGCCACTGCTGCTGTGGATAACACAATGTGTGAGATCAGGAATTGCTGAACCCTCGCTTCCTCCTCATCCTTCCATTCGCATGCACACATCGTGCAGAACCCGCATCGGTGTCACGGCAGTATTTATCCATTTAGAGCATCGGACCGATTCCCTCACATCAGTGGATCCTTGCCTCCACTCTGAGATATAATTTGGAAAGAGGGGCTGAAGAGCCGCATGCGGCTCCGGAGCCGCAAATTGCTGACCCCTGGTTTAGGGTGACAGTTGAATGTCAATTGGGTTCACCACACATATCCAGAATAAACAGGACGGGAGGCTGTGATTTCAGAAATATACAATTTATTTAATACGTGCAAATTATTTTAAAAGACTGATCAAACAGCACTGGATCATGTGCAACGGTTGAAGTACTGGCCTGGACTTGTTACAAATAACAGATTAAAAAGGGAGAAGTTAAAGGCTCCAGACCCAATTCAACAAAGTTAAAATACCATGCATTAAACAAACATAGCCCACTTTAAGAATCCTACGCAAACGTTGGGATTTATCAAAACAAAGTTGACGGGAGAATTTGCGTATTTCCACGCAAACTGTGACCCATGCGTAAAAATGTTTTGGAGACGGGAAAGTGGGCACGCAGACTTGAGGTGGTGAACTGAAGCCAGATTATTGATCCACTTCATCATTTACATTAAAACCAACAGATCAGTTTTGCTCGCGCAACATATCTGTTCCCCACGAGCCTTTTAATAAAAAAATATATGAAACAACTGACAGCAAATTACGTTCAGATTAGATTTAACCGCAGAGTTACGGAGCCAAGTCATTAACAGGTTTTAATAATATCTTCTAACACTGTGCGTGTATCAATAATTCACTGCAGTGAACGTGACTGAGCCATCAGGCGCACATAGCGACCCAGAGCGCAGGGAGCGCAGAGCGTTCACAGTGCGCAGAGCTCAGAGAGCAGAGCGCACAGAGAGCGCAGAGCTTGCAGAGCACAGAGCGCACAGGAGATCACTTACATAAAAATTAAGAAACTTTCCAAATAATATCCAAGAGTGGAGGCAAGGATCCACTGATGTGAGGGAATCGGTCCGATGCTCTAAATGGATAAATACTGCTGTGACACCGGTGCGGGGTTCTGCACGATGTGTGCATGCAAATGGATGGATGAGGAGGAAGCGAGGGTTCAGCGAAGAGCGCGCGCAGGGCTCTGCCACTGCTGCTGTGGATAACACAATGTGTGAGATCAGAAATTGCTGAACCCTCGCTGAAGTGTCTTCATGCGCGCTGATGAGTGGTGTGCAAAGCTGGCATACCTGGCTGTTATAGTTCGAATATTAAATTATGAAACTGACCAATGGGTTTCCACCGTGAGTCCTGAAGGAGGCACGGCATCAAGCGATGTGAAGAGGAAGTGAAACTCTCTGACACCGACATCGAGGTGTTTGTTAGTGAGGTGGAGGTGAAGAGCGACTTTATGGGACAGCAGTGATGTCACTAATAAAGAAAATACACTGATACTCTGCCACTGCTGCTGTGGATAACACAATGTGTGAGATCAGAAATTGCTGAACCCTCGCTGACTCCTCATCCTTCCATTCGCATGCACACATCGTGCAGAACCCGCATCGGTGTCACGGCAGTATTTATCCATTTAGAGCATCGGACCGATTCCCTCACATCAGTGGATCCTTGCCTCCACTCTGAGATATTATTTGGAAAGAGGGGCTGAAGAGCCGCATGCGGCTCCGGAGCCGCAAATTGCTGACCCCTGGTTTAGGGTGACAGTTGAATGTCAATTGGGTTCACCACACATATCCAGAATAAACAGGACGGGAGGCTGTGATTTCAGAAATATACAATTTATTTAATACGTGCAAATTATTTTAAAAGACTGATCAAACAGCACTGGATCATGTGCAACGGTTGAAGTACTGGCCTGGACTTGTTACAAATAACAGATTAAAAAGGGAGAAGTTAAAGGCTCCAGACCCAATTCAACAAAGTTAAAATACCATGCATTAAACAAACATAGCCCACTTTAAGAATCCTACGCAAACGTTGGGATTTATCAAAACAAAGTTGACGGGAGAATTTGCGTATTTCCACACAAACTGTGACCCATGCGTAAAAATGTTTTGGAGACGGGAAAGTGGGCACGCAGACTTGAGGTGGTGAACTGAAGCCAGATTATTGATCCACTTCATCATTTACATTAAAACCAACAGATCAGTTTTGCTCGCGCAACATATCTGTTCCCCACGAGCCTTTTAATAAAAAAATATATGAAACAACTGACAGCAAATTACGTTCAGATTAGATTTAACCGCAGAGTTACGGAGCCAAGTCATTAACAGGTTTTAATAATATCTTCTAACACTGTGCGTGTATCAATAATTCACTGCAGTGAACGTGACTGAGCCATCAGGCGCACATAGCGACCCAGAGCGCAGGGAGCGCAGAGCGTTCACAGTGCGCAGAGCTCAGAGAGCAGAGCGCACAGAGAGCGCAGAGCTTGCAGAGCACAGAGCGCACAGGAGATCACTTACATAAAAATTAAGAAACTTTCCAAATAATATCCAAGAGTGGAGGCAAGGATCCACTGATGTGAGGGAATCGGTCCGATGCTCTAAATGGATAAATACTGCTGTGACACCGGTGCGGGGTTCTGCACGATGTGTGCATGCAAATGGATAGATGAGGAGGAAGCGAGGGTTCAGCGAAGAGCGCGCGCAGGGCTCTGCCACTGCTGCTGTGGATAACACAATGTGTGAGATCAGAAATTGCTGAACCCTCGCTGAAGTGTCTTCATGCACCCCGGCTCTGCGCCGGGGTGCTCTGCACATCCTGCGGCCGGCGCACATAAATAAAAAACATATTTAATTATAAAACTTTTTTTTTTATTAAATCAAATTAATAAAAAAACTGCGCAGGCACATCCGGCGGCGCACATCCTACCACGCACATCCTGCGGCGCATATCCTGCGGCCCACATCCTGCTGGAGGCGCACATACTAAATCATTTTTTTTTAAATTAAATTAAATCAAATTAATAAAAAATAATGGGCGCTCCCATCCTGCGGCGCACAAACTGCGGCTCACATCCTGCGGCACACATCCTGCGGGCGGCTCACATCCTGCGGGAGGTGCACATCCTAAATAAAAAAGTAAACATTTTATTTGATTTAAATTAATAAAAAAACTGGGCCGGCGGGCGGCACGCATCTTAAATCAGTAATTTTCAACCAGTGTGCCGCGAGAGATCTACCGGTCCATCGCAAAGGCAGTGTGGGTCGATCGCACGACTTGACAAGAGGTCAGGAGGACGGTCCGGCGCACGTACCCCCTCTTTTAATTTTTTTCGCCACGGTCACGCCCCCCGCCACATGGTCACGCGTTTAGATTTCTCCTCTGCTTTCTGTATCGCGCACGGCGGAGTTCCATCCCGATGCGCACACACACAGGTCAGCACACTCCCACCAGCGGACATGAGCGCTGATGAGTGGTGTGCAAAGCTGGCATACCTGGCTGTTATAGTTCGAATATTAAATTATGAAGCTGACCAATGGGTTTCCACCGTGAGTCCTGAAGGAGGCACGGCATCAAGCGATGTAAAGAGGAAGTGAAACTCTCTGACACCGACATCGAGGTGTTTGTTAGTGAGGTGGAGGTGAAGAGCGACTTTATGGGACAGCAGTGATGTCACTAATAAAGAAAATACACTGATACTCTGCCACTGCTGCTGTGGATAACACAATGTGTGAGATCAGAAATTGCTGAACCCTCGCTGACTCCTCATCCTTCCATTCGCATGCACACATCGTGCAGAACCCGCATCGGTGTCACGGCAGTATTTATCCATTTAGAGCATCGGACCGATTCCCTCACATCAGTGGATCCTTGCCTCCACTCTGAGATATTATTTGGAAAGAGGGGCTGAAGAGCCGCATGCGGCTCCGGAGCCGCAAATTGCTGACCCCTGGTTTAGGGTGACAGTTGAATGTCAATTGGGTTCACCACACATATCCAGAATAAACAGGACGGGAGGCTGTGATTTCAGAAATATACAATTTATTTAATACGTGCAAATTATTTTAAAAGACTGATCAAACAGCACTGGATCATGTGCAACGGTTGAAGTACTGGCCTGGACTTGTTACAAATAACAGATTAAAAAGGGAGAAGTTAAAGGCTCCAGACCCAATTCAACAAAGTTAAAATACCATGCATTAAACAAACATAGCCCACTTTAAGAATCCTACGCAAACGTTGGGATTTATCAAAACAAAGTTGACGGGAGAATTTGCGTATTTCCACACAAACTGTGACCCATGCGTAAAAATGTTTTGGAGACGGGAAAGTGGGCACGCAGACTTGAGGTGGTGAACTGAAGCCAGATTATTGATCCACTTCATCATTTACATTAAAACCAACAGATCAGTTTTGCTCGCGCAACATATCTGTTCCCCACGAGCCTTTTAATAAAAAAATATATGAAACAACTGACAGCAAATTACGTTCAGATTAGATTTAACCGCAGAGTTACGGAGCCAAGTCATTAACAGGTTTTAATAATATCTTCTAACACTGTGCGTGTATCAATAATTCGCTGCAGTGAACGTGACTGAGCCATCAGGCGCACATAGCGACCCAGAGCGCAGGGAGCGCAGAGCGTTCACAGTGCGCAGAGCTCAGAGAGCAGAGCGCACAGAGAGCGCAGAGCTTGCAGAGCACAGAGCGCACAGGAGATCACTTACATAAAAATTAAGAAACTTTCCAAATAATATCCAAGAGTGGAGGCAAGGATCCACTGATGTGAGGGAATCGGTCCGATGCTCTAAATGGATAAATACTGCTGTGACACCGGTGCGGGGTTCTGCACGATGTGTGCATGCAAATGGATGGATGAGGAGGAAGCGAGGGTTCAGCGAAGAGCGCGCGCAGGGCTCTGCCACTGCTGCTGTGGATAACACAATGTGTGAGATCAGAAATTGCTGAACCCTCGCTGAAGTGTCTTCATGCACCCCGGCTCTGCGCCGGGGTGCTCTGCACATCCTGCGGCCGGCGCACATAAATAAAAAACATATTTAATTATAAAACTTTTTTTTTTATTAAATCAAATTAATAAAAAAACTGCGCAGGCACATCCGGCGGCGCACATCCTACCACGCACATCCTGCGGCGCATATCCTGCGGCCCACATCCTGCTGGAGGCGCACATACTAAATCATTTTTTTTTAAATTAAATTAAATCAAATTAATAAAAAATAATGGGCGCTCCCATCCTGCGGCGCACAAACTGCGGCTCACATCCTGCGGCACACATCCTGCGGGCGGCTCACATCCTGCGGGAGGTGCACATCCTAAATAAAAAAGTAAACATTTTATTTGATTTAAATTAATAAAAAAACTGGGCCGGCGGGCGGCACGCATCTTAAATCAGTAATTTTCAACCAGTGTGCCGCGAGAGATCTACCGGTCCATCGCAAAGGCAGTGTGGGTCGATCGCACGACTTGACAAGAGGTCAGGAGGACGGTCCGGCGCACGTACCCCCTCTTTTAATTTTTTTCGCCACGGTCACGCCCCCCGCCACATGGTCACGCGTTTAGATTTCTCCTCTGCTTTCTGTATCGCGCACGGCGGAGTTCCATCCCGATGCGCACACACACAGGTCAGCACACTCCCACCAGCGGACATGAGCGCTGATGAGTGGTGTGCAAAGCTGGCATACCTGGCTGTTATAGTTCGAATATTAAATTATGAAGCTGACCAATGGGTTTCCACCGTGAGTCCTGAAGGAGGCACGGCATCAAGCGATGTGAAGAGGAAGTGAAACTCTCTGACACCGACATCGAGGTGTTTGTTAGTGAGGTGGAGGTGAAGAGCGACTTTATGGGACAGCAGTGATGTCACTAATAAAGAAAATACACTGATACTCTGCCACTGCTGCTGTGGATAACACAATGTGTGAGATCAGAAATTGCTGAACCCTCGCTGAAGTGTCTTCATGCACCCCGGCTCTGCGCCGGGGTGCTCTGCACATCCTGCGGCCGGCGCACATAAATAAAAAACATATTTAATTATAAAACTTTTTTTTTTATTAAATCAAATTAATAAAAAAACTGCGCCGGCACATCCTGCAGCTCACATCCTACGGCGCACATCCTGTGGCACACATCCTGCGGCGCATATCCTGCGGCGCACATCCTGCGGGAGGCGCACATAAATAAAAAACATATTTAATTATAAAACCTTTTTTTTTTTAAATCAAATTAAATCAAATTAATAAAAAAAAAATGGGCGCGCATATCTTGCGGCGCATATCCTGCGGGAAGCGCACATCCTAAATATTTTTTTTAAAAATTAAATTAAATCAAATTAATAAAAAAATATGGGCGCTCCCATCCTGCGGCGCACAAACTGCGGCTCACATCCTGCGGGAGGTGCACATCCTAAATAAAAAGTAAACATTTTATTTGATTTAAATTAATAAAAAAACTGTGCCGGCGGGCGGCGCAAATCTTAAATCAGTAATTTTCAACCAGTGTGCCGGGAGAGATCTACCGGTCCATCGCAAAGGCAGTGTGGGTCTATCGCACGACTGGACAAGAGGTCAGGAGGACGCTCCGGCGCACGTACCCCCTCTTTTAATTTTTTTCGCCACGGCCACGCCCCCCCGCCACATGGACACTCGTTTAGATTTCTCCTCTGCTTTCTGTATCGCGCACGGCGGAGTTCCATCCCATTGCGCACACACACGGGTGAGCACACTCCCACCAGCGGACATGAGCGCTGATGAGTGGTGTGCAAAGCTGGCATACCTGGCTGTTATAGTTCGAATATTAAATTATGAAACTGACCAATGGGTTTCCACCGTGAGTCCTGAAGGAGGCACGGCATCAAGCGATGTGAAGAGGAAGTGAAACTCTCTGACACCGACATCGAGGTGTTTGTTAGTGAGGTGGAGGTGAAGAGCGACTTTATGGGACAGCAGTGATGTCACTAATAAAGAAAATACACTGATACTCTGCCACTGCTGCTGTGGATAACACAATGTGTGAGATCAGGAATTGCTGAACCCTCGCTTCCTCCTCATCCTTCCATTCGCATGCACACATCGTGCAGAACCCGCATCGGTGTCACGGCAGTATTTATCCATTTAGAGCATCGGACCGATTCCCTCACATCAGTGGATCCTTGCCTCCACTCTGAGATATTATTTGGAAAGAGGGGCTGAAGAGCCGCATGCGGCTCCGGAGCCGCAAATTGCTGACCCCTGGTTTAGGGTGACAGTTGAATGTCAATTGGGTTCACCACACATATCCAGAATAAACAGGACGGGAGGCTGTGATTTCAGAAATATACAATTTATTTAATACGTGCAAATTATTTTAAAAGACTGATCAAACAGCACTGGATCATGTGCAACGGTTGAAGTACTGGCCTGGACTTGTTACAAATAACAGATTAAAAAGGGAGAAGTTAAAGGCTCCAGACCCAATTCAACAAAGTTAAAATACCATGCATTAAACAAACATAGCCCACTTTAAGAATCCTACGCAAACGTTGGGATTTATCAAAACAAAGTTGACGGGAGAATTTGCGTATTTCCACGCAAACTGTGACCCATGCGTAAAAATGTTTTGGAGACGGGAAAGTGGGCACGCAGACTTGAGGTGGTGAACTGAAGCCAGATTATTGATCCACTTCATCATTTACATTAAAACCAACAGATCAGTTTTGCTCGCGCAACATATCTGTTCCCCACGAGCCTTTTAATAAAAAAATATATGAAACAACTGACAGCAAATTACGTTCAGATTAGATTTAACCGCAGAGTTACGGAGCCAAGTCATTAACAGGTTTTAATAATATCTTCTAACACTGTGCGTGTATCAATAATTCACTGCAGTGAACGTGACTGAGCCATCAGGCGCACATAGCGACCCAGAGCGCAGGGAGCGCAGAGCGTTCACAGTGCGCAGAGCTCAGAGAGCAGAGCGCACAGAGAGCGCAGAGCTTGCAGAGCACAGAGCGCACAGGAGATCACTTACATAAAAATTAAGAAACTTTCCAAATAATATCCAAGAGTGGAGGCAAGGATCCACTGATGTGAGGGAATCGGTCCGATGCTCTAAATGGATAAATACTGCTGTGACACCGGTGCGGGGTTCTGCACGATGTGTGCATGCAAATGGATGGATGAGGAGGAAGCGAGGGTTCAGCGAAGAGCGCGCGCAGGGCTCTGCCACTGCTGCTGTGGATAACACAATGTGTGAGATCAGAAATTGCTGAACCCTCGCTGAAGTGTCTTCATGCACCCCGGCTCTGCGCCGGGGTGCTCTGCACATCCTGCGGCCGGCGCACATAAATAAAAAACATATTTAATTATAAAACTTTTTTTTTTATTAAATCAAATTAATAAAAAAACTGCGCAGGCACATCCGGCGGCGCACATCCTACCACGCACATCCTGCGGCGCATATCCTGCGGCCCACATCCTGCTGGAGGCGCACATACTAAATCATTTTTTTTTAAATTAAATTAAATCAAATTAATAAAAAATAATGGGCGCTCCCATCCTGCGGCGCACAAACTGCGGCTCACATCCTGCGGCACACATCCTGCGGGCGGCTCACATCCTGCGGGAGGTGCACATCCTAAATAAAAAAGTAAACATTTTATTTGATTTAAATTAATAAAAAAACTGGGCCGGCGGGCGGCACGCATCTTAAATCAGTAATTTCCAACCAGTGTGCCGCGAGAGATCTACCGGTCCATCGCAAAGGCAGTGTGGGTCGATCGCACGACTTGACAAGAGGTCAGGAGGACGGTCCGGCGCACGTACCCCCTCTTTTAATTTTTTTCGCCACGGTCACGCCCCCCGCCACATGGTCACGCGTTTAGATTTCTCCTCTGCTTTCTGTATCGCGCACGGCGGAGTTCCATCCCGATGCGCACACACACAGGTCAGCACACTCCCACCAGCGGACATGAGCGCTGATGAGTGGTGTGCAAAGCTGGCATACCTGGCTGTTATAGTTCGAATATTAAATTATGAAGCTGACCAATGGGTTTCCACCGTGAGTCCTGAAGGAGGCACGGCATCAAGCGATGTGAAGAGGAAGTGAAACTCTCTGACACCGACATCGAGGTGTTTGTTAGTGAGGTGGAGGTGAAGAGCGACTTTATGGGACAGCAGTGATGTCACTAATAAAGAAAATACACTGATACTCTGCCACTGCTGCTGTGGATAACACAATGTGTGAGATCAGAAATTGCTGAACCCTCGCTGACTCCTCATCCTTCCATTCGCATGCACACATAGTGCAGAACCCGCATCGGTGTCACGGCAGTATTTATCCATTTAGAGCATCGGACCGATTCCCTCACATCAGTGGATCCTTGCCTCCACTCTGAGATATTATTTGGAAAGAGGGGCTGAAGAGCCGCATGCGGCTCCGGAGCCGCAAATTGCTGACCCCTGGTTTAGGGTGACAGTTGAATGTCAATTGGGTTCACCACACATATCCAGAATAAACAGGACGGGAGGCTGTGATTTCAGAAATATACAATTTATTTAATACGTGCAAATTATTTTAAAAGACTGATCAAACAGCACTGGATCATGTGCAACGGTTGAAGTACTGGCCTGGACTTGTTACAAATAACAGATTAAAAAGGGAGAAGTTAAAGGCTCCAGACCCAATTCAACAAAGTTAAAATACCATGCATTAAACAAACATAGCCCACTTTAAGAATCCTACGCAAACGTTGGGATTTATCAAAACAAAGTTGACGGGAGAATTTGCGTATTTCCACGCAAACTGTGACCCATGCGTAAAAATGTTTTGGAGACGGGAAAGTGGGCACGCAGACTTGAGGTGGTGAACTGAAGCCAGATTATTGATCCACTTCATCATTTACATTAAAACCAACAGATCAGTTTTGCTCGCGCAACATATCTGTTCCCCACGAGCCTTTTAATAAAAAAATATATGAAACAACTGACAGCAAATTACGTTCAGATTAGATTTAACCGCAGAGTTACGGAGCCAAGTCATTAACAGGTTTTAATAATATCTTCTAACACTGTGCGTGTATCAATAATTCACTGCAGTGAACGTGACTGAGCCATCAGGCGCACATAGCGACCCAGAGCGCAGGGAGCGCAGAGCGTTCACAGTGCGCAGAGCTCAGAGAGCAGAGCGCACAGAGAGCGCAGAGCTTGCAGAGCACAGAGCGCACAGGAGATCACTTACATAAAAATTAAGAAACTTTCCAAATAATATCCAAGAGTGGAGGCAAGGATCCACTGATGTGAGGGAATCGGTCCGATGCTCTAAATGGATAAATACTGCTGTGACACCGGTGCGGGGTTCTGCACGATGTGTGCATGCAAATGGATGGATGAGGAGGAAGCGAGGGTTCAGCGAAGAGCGCGCGCAGGGCTCTGCCACTGCTGCTGTGGATAACACAATGTGTGAGATCAGAAATTGCTGAACCCTCGCTGAAGTGTCTTCATGCACCCCGGCTCTGCGCCGGGGTGCTCTGCACATCCTGCGGCCGGCGCACATGAATAAAAAACATATTTAATTATAAAACTTTTTTTTTTATTAAATCAAATTAATAAAAAAACTGCGCAGGCACATCCGGCGGCGCACATCCTACCACGCACATCCTGCGGCGCATATCCTGCGGCCCACATCCTGCTGGAGGCGCACATACTAAATCATTTTTTTTAAAATTAAATTAAATCAAATTAATAAAAAATAATGGGCGCTCCCATCCTGCGGCGCACAAACTGCGGCTCACATCCTGCGGCACACATCCTGCGGGCGGCTCACATCCTGCGGGAGGTGCACATCCTAAATAAAAAAGTAAACATTTTATTTGATTTAAATTAATAAAAAAACTGGGCCGGCGGGCGGCACGCATCTTAAATCAGTAATTTTCAACCAGTGTGCCGCGAGAGATCTACCGGTCCATCGCAAAGGCAGTGTGGGTCGATCGCACGACTGGACAAGAGGTCAGGAGGACGCTCCGGCGCACGTACCCCCTCTTTTAATTTTTTTCGCCACGGCCACGCCCCCCCGCCACATGGACACTCGTTTAGATTCCTCCTCTGCTTTCTGTATCGCGCACGGCGGAGTTCCATCCCATTGCGCACACACACGGGTGAGCACACTCCCACCAGCGGACATGAGCGCTGATGAGTGGTGTGCAAAGCTGGCATACCTGGCTGTTATAGTTCGAATATTAAATTATGAAACTGACCAATGGGTTTCCACCGTGAGTCCTGAAGGAGGCACGGCATCAAGCGATGTGAAGAGGAAGTGAAACTCTCTGACACCGACATCGAGGTGTTTGTTAGTGAGGTGGAGGTGAAGAGCGACTTTATGGGACAGCAGTGATGTCACTAATAAAGAAAATACACTGATACTCTGCCACTGCTGCTGTGGATAACACAATGTGTGAGATCAGGAATTGCTGAACCCTCGCTTCCTCCTCATCCTTCCATTCGCATGCACACATCGTGCAGAACCCGCATCGGTGTCACGGCAGTATTTATCCATTTAGAGCATCGGACCGATTCCCTCACATCAGTGGATCCTTGCCTCCACTCTGAGATATTATTTGGAAAGAGGGGCTGAAGAGCCGCATGCGGCTCCGGAGCCGCAAATTGCTGACCCCTGGTTTAGGGTGACAGTTGAATGTCAATTGGGTTCACCACACATATCCAGAATAAACAGGACGGGAGGCTGTGATTTCAGAAATATACAATTTATTTAATACGTGCAAATTATTTTAAAAGACTGATCAAACAGCACTGGATCATGTGCAACGGTTGAAGTACTGGCCTGGACTTGTTACAAATAACAGATTAAAAAGGGAGAAGTTAAAGGCTCCAGACCCAATTCAACAAAGTTAAAATACCATGCATTAAACAAACATAGCCCACTTTAAGAATCCTACGCAAACGTTGGGATTTATCAAAACAAAGTTGACGGGAGAATTTGCGTATTTCCACGCAAACTGTGACCCATGCGTAAAAATGTTTTGGAGACGGGAAAGAGGGCACGCAGACTTGAGGTGGTGAACTGAAGCCAGATTATTGATCCACTTCATCATTTACATTAAAACCAACAGATCAGTTTTGCTCGCGCAACATATCTGTTCCCCACGAGCCTTTTAATAAAAAAATATATGAAACAACTGACAGCAAATTACGTTCAGATTAGATTTAACCGCAGAGTTACGGAGCCAAGTCATTAACAGGTTTTAATAATATCTTCTAACACTGTGCGTGTATCAATAATTCACTGCAGTGAACGTGACTGAGCCATCAGGCGCACATAGCGACCCAGAGCGCAGGGAGCGCAGAGCGTTCACAGTGCGCAGAGCTCAGAGAGCAGAGCGCACAGAGAGCGCAGAGCTTGCAGAGCACAGAGCGCACAGGAGATCACTTACATAAAAATTAAGAAACTTTCCAAATAATATCCAAGAGTGGAGGCAAGGATCCACTGATGTGAGGGAATCGGTCCGATGCTCTAAATGGATAAATACTGCTGTGACACCGGTGCGGGGTTCTGCACGATGTGTGCATGCAAATGGATGGATGAGGAGGAAGCGAGGGTTCAGCGAAGAGCGCGCGCAGGGCTCTGCCACTGCTGCTGTGGATAACACAATGTGTGAGATCAGAAATTGCTGAACCCTCGCTGAAGTGTCTTCATGCACCCCGGCTCTGCGCCGGGGTGCTCTGCACATCCTGCGGCCGGCGCACATAATTAAAAAACATATTTAATTATAAAACTTTTTTTTTTATTAAATCAAATTAATAAAAAAACTGCGCAGGCACATCCGGCGGCGCACATCCTACCACGCACATCCTGCGGCGCATATCCTGCGGCCCACATCCTGCTGGAGGCGCACATACTAAATCATTTTTTTTTAAATTAAATTAAATCAAATTAATAAAAAATAATGGGCGCTCCCATCCTGCGGCGCACAAACTGCGGCTCTCATCCTGCGGCACACATCCTGCGGGCGGCTCACATCCTGCGGGAGGTGCACATCCTAAATAAAAAAGTAAACATTTTATTTGATTTAAATTAATAAAAAAACTGGGCCGGCGGGCGGCACGCATCTTAAATCAGTAATTTTCAACCAGTGTGCCGCGAGAGATCTACCGGTCCATCGCAAAGGCAGTGTGGGTCGATCGCACGACTTGACAAGAGGTCAGGAGGACGGTCCGGCGCACGTACCCCCTCTTTTAATTTTTTTCGCCACGGTCACGCCCCCCGCCACATGGTCACGCGTTTAGATTTCTCCTCTGCTTTCTGTATCGCGCACGGCGGAGTTCCATCCCGATGCGCACACACACAGGTCAGCACACTCCCACCAGCGGACATGAGCGCTGATGAGTGGTGTGCAAAGCTGGCATACCTGGCTGTTATAGTTCGAATATTAAATTATGAAGCTGACCAATGGGTTTCCACCGTGAGTCCTGAAGGAGGCACGGCATCAAGCGATGTGAAGAGGAAGTGAAACTCTCTGACACCGACATCGAGGTGTTTGTTAGTGAGGTGGAGGTGAAGAGCGACTTTATGGGACAGCAGTGATGTCACTAATAAAGAAAATACACTGATACTCTGCCACTGCTGCTGTGGATAACACAATGTGTGAGATCAGAAATTGCTGAACCCTCGCTGACTCCTCATCCTTCCATTCGCATGCACACATCGTGCAGAACCCGCATCGGTGTCACGGCAGTATTTATCCATTTAGAGCATCGGACCGATTCCCTCACATCAGTGGATCCTTGCCTCCACTCTGAGATATTATTTGGAAAGAGGGGCTGAAGAGCCGCATGCGGCTCCGGAGCCGCAAATTGCTGACCCCTGGTTTAGGGTGACAGTTGAATGTCAATTGGGTTCACCACACATATCCAGAATAAACAGGACGGGAGGCTGTGATTTCAGAAATATACAATTTATTTAATACGTGCAAATTATTTTAAAAGACTGATCAAACAGCACTGGATCATGTGCAACGGTTGAAGTACTGGCCTGGACTTGTTACAAATAACAGATTAAAAAGGGAGAAGTTAAAGGCTCCAGACCCAATTCAACAAAGTTAAAATACCATGCATTAAACAAACATAGCCCACTTTAAGAATCCTACGCAAACGTTGGGATTTATCAAAACAAAGTTGACGGGAGAATTTGCGTATTTCCACGCAAACTGTGACCCATGCGTAAAAATGTTTTGGAGACGGGAAAGTGGGCACGCAGACTTGAGGTGGTGAACTGAAGCCAGATTATTGATCCACTTCATCATTTACATTAAAACCAACAGATCAGTTTTGCTCGCGCAACATATCTGTTCCCCACGAGCCTTTTAATAAAAAAATATATGAAACAACTGACAGCAAATTACGTTCAGATTAGATTTAACCGCAGAGTTACGGAGCCAAGTCATTAACAGGTTTTAATAATATCTTCTAACACTGTGCGTGTATCAATAATTCACTGCAGTGAACGTGACTGAGCCATCAGGCGCACATAGCGACCCAGAGCGCAGGGAGCGCAGAGCGTTCACAGTGCGCAGAGCTCAGAGAGCAGAGCGCACAGAGAGCGCAGAGCTTGCAGAGCACAGAGCGCACAGGAGATCACTTACATAAAAATTAAGAAACTTTCCAAATAATATCCAAGAGTGGAGGCAAGGATCCACTGATGTGAGGGAATCGGTCCGATGCTCTAAATGGATAAATACTGCTGTGACACCGGTGCGGGGTTCTGCACGATGTGTGCATGCAAATGGATGGATGAGGAGGAAGCGAGGGTTCAGCGAAGAGCGCGCGCAGGGCTCTGCCACTGCTGCTGTGGATAACACAATGTGTGAGATCAGAAATTGCTGAACCCTCGCTGAAGTGTCTTCATGCACCCCGGCTCTGCGCCGGGGTGCTCTGCACATCCTGCGGCCGGCGCACATAAATAAAAAACATATTTAATTATAAAACTTTTTTTTTTATTAAATCAAATTAATAAAAAAACTGCGCAGGCACATCCGGCGGCGCACATCCTACCACGCACATCCTGCGGCGCATATCCTGCGGCCCACATCCTGCTGGAGGCGCACATACTAAATCATTTTTTTTTAAATTAAATTAAATCAAATTAATAAAAAATAATGGGCGCTCCCATCCTGCGGCGCACAAACTGCGGCTCACATCCTGCGGCACACATCCTGCGGGGGGCTCACATCCTGCGGGAGGTGCACATCCTAAATAAAAAAGTAAACATTTTATTTGATTTAAATTAATAAAAAAACTGGGCCGGCGGGCGGCACGCATCTTAAATCAGTAATTTTCAACCAGTGTGCCGCGAGAGATCTACCGGTCCATCGCAAAGGCAGTGTGGGTCGATCGCACGACTTGACAAGAGGTCAGGAGGACGGTCCGGCGCACGTACCCCCTCTTTTAATTTTTTTCGCCACGGTCACGCCCCCCGCCACATGGTCACGCGTTTAGATTTCTCCTCTGCTTTCTGTATCGCGCACGGCGGAGTTCCATCCCGATGCGCACACACACAGGTCAGCACACTCCCACCAGCGGACATGAGCGCTGATGAGTGGTGTGCAAAGCTGGCATACCTGGCTGTTATAGTTCGAATATTAAATTATGAAGCTGACCAATGGGTTTCCACCGTGAGTCCTGAAGGAGGCACGGCATCAAGCGATGTGAAGAGGAAGTGAAACTCTCTGACACCGACATCGAGGTGTTTGTTAGTGAGGTGGAGGTGAAGAGCGACTTTATGGGACAGCAGTGATGTCACTAATAAAGAAAATACACTGATACTCTGCCACTGCTGCTGTGGATAACACAATGTGTGAGATCAGAAATTGCTGAACCCTCGCTGACTCCTCATCCTTCCATTCGCATGCACACATCGTGCAGAACCCGCATCGGTGTCACGGCAGTATTTATCCATTTAGAGCATCGGACCGATTCCCTCACATCAGTGGATCCTTGCCTCCACTCTGAGATATTATTTGGAAAGAGGGGCTGAAGAGCCGCATGCGGCTCCGGAGCCGCAAATTGCTGACCCCTGGTTTAGGGTGACAGTTGAATGTCAATTGGGTTCACCACACATATCCAGAATAAACAGGACGGGAGGCTGTGATTTCAGAAATATACAATTTATTTAATACGTGCAAATTATTTTAAAAGACTGATCAAACAGCACTGGATCATGTGCAACGGTTGAAGTACTGGCCTGGACTTGTTACAAATAACAGATTAAAAAGGGAGAAGTTAAAGGCTCCAGACCCAATTCAACAAAGTTAAAATACCATGCATTAAACAAACATAGCCCACTTTAAGAATCCTACGCAAACGTTGGGATTTATCAAAACAAAGTTGACGGGAGAATTTGCGTATTTCCACGCAAACTGTGACCCATGCGTAAAAATGTTTTGGAGACGGGAAAGTGGGCACGCAGACTTGAGGTGGTGAACTGAAGCCAGATTATTGATCCACTTCATCATTTACATTAAAACCAACAGATCAGTTTTGCTCGCGCAACATATCTGTTCCCCACGAGCCTTTTAATAAAAAAATATATGAAACAACTGACAGCAAATTACGTTCAGATTAGATTTAACCGCAGAGTTACGGAGCCAAGTCATTAACAGGTTTTAATAATATCTTCTAACACTGTGCGTGTATCAATAATTCACTGCAGTGAACGTGACTGAGCCATCAGGCGCACATAGCGACCCAGAGCGCAGGGAGCGCAGAGCGTTCACAGTGCGCAGAGCTCAGAGAGCAGAGCGCACAGAGAGCGCAGAGCTTGCAGAGCACAGAGCGCACAGGAGATCACTTACATAAAAATTAAGAAACTTTCCAAATAATATCCAAGAGTGGAGGCAAGGATCCACTGATGTGAGGGAATCGGTCCGATGCTCTAAATGGATAAATACTGCTGTGACACCGGTGCGGGGTTCTGCACGATGTGTGCATGCAAATGGATGGATGAGGAGGAAGCGAGGGTTCAGCGAAGAGCGCGCGCAGGGCTCTGCCACTGCTGCTGTGGATAACACAATGTGTGAGATCAGAAATTGCTGAACCCTCGCTGAAGTGTCTTCATGCACCCCGGCTCTGCGCCGGGGTGCTCTGCACATCCTGCGGCCGGCGCACATAAATAAAAAACATATTTAATTATAAAACTTTTTTTTTTATTAAATCAAATTAATAAAAAAACTGCGCAGGCACATCCGGCGGCGCACATCCTACCACGCACATCCTGCGGCGCATATCCTGCGGCCCACATCCTGCTGGAGGCGCACATACTAAATCATTTTTTTTAAAATTAAATTAAATCAAATTAATAAAAAATAATGGGCGCTCCCATCCTGCGGCGCACAAACTGCGGCTCACATCCTGCGGCACACATCCTGCGGGCGGCTCACATCCTGCGGGAGGTGCACATCCTAAATAAAAAAGTAAACATTTTATTTGATTTAAATTAATAAAAAAACTGGGCCGGCGGGCGGCACGCATCTTAAATCAGTAATTTTCAACCAGTGTGCCGCGAGAGATCTACCGGTCCATCGCAAAGGCAGTGTGGGTCGATCGCACGACTTGACAAGAGGTCAGGAGGACGGTCCGGCGCACGTACCCCCTCTTTTAATTTTTTTCGCCACGGTCACGCCCCCCGCCACATGGTCACGCGTTTAGATTTCTCCTCTGCTTTCTGTATCGCGCACGGCGGAGTTCCATCCCGATGCGCACACACACAGGTCAGCACACTCCCACCAGCGGACATGAGCGCTGATGAGTGGTGTGCAAAGCTGGCATACCTGGCTGTTATAGTTCGAATATTAAATTATGAAGCTGACCAATGGGTTTCCACCGTGAGTCCTGAAGGAGGCACGGCATCAAGCGATGTGAAGAGGAAGTGAAACTCTCTGACACCGACATCGAGGTGTTTGTTAGTGAGGTGGAGGTGAAGAGCGACTTTATGGGACAGCAGTGATGTCACTAATAAAGAAAATACACTGATACTCTGCCACTGCTGCTGTGGATAACACAATGTGTGAGATCAGAAATTGCTGAACCCTCGCTGACTCCTCATCCTTCCATTCGCATGCACACATCGTGCAGAACCCGCATCGGTGTCACGGCAGTATTTATCCATTTAGAGCATCGGACCGATTCCCTCACATCAGTGGATCCTTGCCTCCACTCTGAGATATTATTTGGAAAGAGGGGCTGAAGAGCCGCATGCGGCTCCGGAGCCGCAAATTGCTGACCCCTGGTTTAGGGTGACAGTTGAATGTCAATTGGGTTCACCACACATATCCAGAATAAACAGGACGGGAGGCTGTGATTTCAGAAATATACAATTTATTTAATACGTGCAAATTATTTTAAAAGACTGATCAAACAGCACTGGATCATGTGCAACGGTTGAAGTACTGGCCTGGATTTGTTACAAATAACAGATTAAAAAGGGAGAAGTTAAAGGCTCCAGACCCAATTCAACAAAGTTAAAATACCATGCATTAAACAAACATAGCCCACTTTAAGAATCCTACGCAAACGTTGGGATTTATCAAAACAAAGTTGACGGGAGAATTTGCGTATTTCCACGCAAACTGTGACCCATGCGTAAAAATGTTTTGGAGACGGGAAAGTGGGCACGCAGACTTGAGGTGGTGAACTGAAGCCAGATTATTGATCCACTTCATCATTTACATTAAAACCAACAGATCAGTTTTGCTCGCGCAACATATCTGTTCCCCACGAGCCTTTTAATAAAAAAATATATGAAACAACTGACAGCAAATTACGTTCAGATTAGATTTAACCGCAGAGTTACGGAGCCAAGTCATTAACAGGTTTTAATAATATCTTCTAACACTGTGCGTGTATCAATAATTCACTGCAGTGAACGTGACTGAGCCATCAGGCGCACATAGCGACCAAGAGCGCAGGGAGCGCAGAGCGTTCACAGTGCGCAGAGCTCAGAGAGCAGAGCGCACAGAGAGCGCAGAGCTTGCAGAGCACAGAGCGCACAGGAGATCACTTACATAAAAATTAAGAAACTTTCCAAATAATATCCAAGAGTGGAGGCAAGGATCCACTGATGTGAGGGAATCGGTCCGATGCTCTAAATGGATAAATACTGCTGTGACACCGGTGCGGGGTTCTGCACGATGTGTGCATGCAAATGGATGGATGAGGAGGAAGCGAGGGTTCAGCGAAGAGCGCGCGCAGGGCTCTGCCACTGCTGCTGTGGATAACACAATGTGTGAGATCAGAAATTGCTGAACCCTCGCTGAAGTGTCTTCATGCACCCCGGCTCTGCGCCGGGGTGCTCTGCACATCCTGCGGCCGGCGCACATAAATAAAAAACATATTTAATTATAAAACTTTTTTTTTTATTAAATCAAATTAATAAAAAAACTGCGCAGGCACATCCGGCGGCGCACATCCTACCACGCACATCCTGCGGCGCATATCCTGCGGCCCACATCCTGCTGGAGGCGCACATACTAAATCATTTTTTTTTAAATTAAATTAAATCAAATTAATAAAAAATAATGGGCGCTCCCATCCTGCGGCGCACAAACTGCGGCTCACATCCTGCGGCACACATCCTGCGGGGGGCTCACATCCTGCGGGAGGTGCACATCCTAAATAAAAAAGTAAACATTTTATTTGATTTAAATTAATAAAAAAACTGGGCCGGCTGGCGGCACGCATCTTAAATCAGTAATTTTCAACCAGTGTGCCGCGAGAGATCTACCGGTCCATCGCAAAGGCAGTGTGGGTCGATCGCACGACTTGACAAGAGGTCAGGAGGACGGTCCGGCGCACGTACCCCCTCTTTTAATTTTTTTCGCCACGGTCACGCCCCCCGCCACATGGTCACGCGTTTAGATTTCTCCTCTGCTTTCTGTATCGCGCACGGCGGAGTTCCATCCCGATGCGCACACACACAGGTCAGCACACTCCCACCAGCGGACATGAGCGCTGATGAGTGGTGTGCAAAGCTGGCATACCTGGCTGTTATAGTTCGAATATTAAATTATGAAGCTGACCAATGGGTTTCCACCGTGAGTCCTGAAGGAGGCACGGCATCAAGCGATGTGAAGAGGAAGTGAAACTCTCTGACACCGACATCGAGGTGTTTGTTAGTGAGGTGGAGGTGAAGAGCGACTTTATGGGACAGCAGTGATGTCACTAATAAAGAAAATACACTGATACTCTGCCACTGCTGCTGTGGATAACACAATGTGTGAGATCAGAAATTGCTGAACCCTCGCTGACTCCTCATCCTTCCATTCGCATGCACACATCGTGCAGAACCCGCATCGGTGTCACGGCAGTATTTATCCATTTAGAGCATCGGACCGATTCCCTCACATCAGTGGATCCTTGCCTCCACTCTGAGATATTATTTGGAAAGAGGGGCTGAAGAGCCGCATGCGGCTCCGGAGCCGCAAATTGCTGACCCCTGGTTTAGGGTGACAGTTGAATGTCAATTGGGTTCACCACACATATCCAGAATAAACAGGACGGGAGGCTGTGATTTCAGAAATATACAATTTATTTAATACGTGCAAATTATTTTAAAAGACTGATCAAACAGCACTGGATCATGTGCAACGGTTGAAGTACTGGCCTGGACTTGTTACAAATAACAGATTAAAAAGGGAGAAGTTAAAGGCTCCAGACCCAATTCAACAAAGTTAAAATACCATGCATTAAACAAACATAGCCCACTTTAAGAATCCTACGCAAACGTTGGGATTTATCAAAACAAAGTTGACGGGAGAATTTGCGTATTTCCACGCAAACTGTGACCCATGCGTAAAAATGTTTTGGAGACGGGAAAGTGGGCACGCAGACTTGAGGTGGTGAACTGAAGCCAGATTATTGATCCACTTCATCATTTACATTAAAACCAACAGATCAGTTTTGCTCGCGCAACATATCTGTTCCCAACCCAGTCTCATCAGAAAACGTTCAATGGCAACGTTGGTCCACTTGGAACGACGTTACCATCTCACAATCTGGCCTCTCAGATTGTGAGATGGTAACATTTAGTCCTCCCATTGTTTTGCATTGGCGTGTTCTCAGGTCACGTGACTCTCAAGCTCCCGTCTGCGGAGAGGAAAACATGGCGGAGATTCCCTGTTTTTTCAGATAAAAATATAATTTTGTAACTTAGTTTGGGCATAAAAATACATTCTGACACCATTTCTAGCGAGAAATGTGCTCTTTGCTTCCACAGTCTTCAGCCAGTTCGTGCTTATGATAAATATTTTAATAGTTATCACGCATGTTTTTATCGTTGCTATGATGGTTGCCATGCCACCACGGCGCAGCTTGGTGTTTAAATCACAGTCCCTGCGTGGTGTCCTTCAGTGATGGTGAATGTTATTCTTGTTATATAATAGTAATATTTGAGGCTAGATTACATCTCTAATGAGAAGGATCCTGTGAGTCTGTTCATACCGAGGCCGGCCCGAGTGCGCGAGCGGACCGAGTGCGCGAGCCGAGCGGCCCGAGCGGCCCGAGTGCGCGAGCGGACCGAGTGCGCGAGCCGAGCGGCCCGAGCGGCCCGAGTGCGCGAGCGGCCCGAGTGCGCGAGCCGAGCGGCCCGAGTGCGCGAGCGGACATGACGTGTGGCTGTCGTAAAAACCCTGTTTGTAAACAACCAGTCCTTTTAACTCGGGGCTGCGTCATAAACACGGAGCGCTTGGAAGACCACGATGTCATCTTCCTTCTGTCAGGTAAGTAGTTTATTGTTTTTAAAGATCGTTACGATCTAGGTTTACAGTCCGAGTGCGGAGAGAGTCCGTCAATCCACACTATGGACGCTGTTCATCAGCTAATACGCCATTGTTAGCCACATGCTTCAGCCCACGGTAGCCTGTGCTACCTGGGAGGTGAATACATGGTTGTTGAAAACCAGTTCAAGACGCTTAGCTCATCATTGAGGGACGCTACAATATAAATATAAACATGAATTTGATTTATGAATGCTTTAGATTAATAAGGAGTGTATTTCTCTACTATTACTCCACAATATCAGGTCAATTTGGTTTAATGTATAGTATGCACTATGACAATAATGTTTTCATGTTATGGAGTTGCGATTCATTTTATAAAACAATTGCTATGTTCTGTTTTTTAATCAAGGAGGATCCAAGTGAAGCTACAGGAGTTTCATTAACGTCAACAACTTGGACCGAACAGTTTGTTTTGCTTGATGAAGAGCAGGAAGGGCAGCCTGGAGAGAAAGAGAAGCCGGGTTGAGCCCACTACCATCATCCACGTACCACGAGGAAGATGAGGGAGAGAAATGATCCTACCATTAAAGAGGTGCTTTTAAGTTACATACCAGAAAAACCATTTTATATAATTTGCCAAATATAAATTTTTATTAAATCCCCAAAGTACGCTTGCTGAAATACAAGTTAATATCACACTGAAAGAATTTTGATCAACCATGCTTCCCTGCTGTGATTGTTTAACTGGGAAAACAACTTTTTCCACAGGAAGGCAAGTAAATTTAAGGAATACTTGTGCAAAGTTTTCCTCTGTTATGTATAATGATGACCCCCATCAAACATAATGTTAGCAATCTTTACACCTTTTAATTTATACTGATTATTTCTGTCTACATGTGTGAATTTGCCTTCATTAGTTTCAGAAAAGAGCGATGACGTATCGGTCAGTGGGCGGCAGCACGAGACTCCGCAAACTAGTCTGTAAGCAAAGCAGACGAAGGCATCGAGGTTGCGGCCTGCCATCATTGTTATTTTGCTTAAGGGACTGAATATGTTTCATGCAGAAATATTAGCATTTCCCTTATATCTACCAAAACTGCTTGTTTCACAGACTGCAGTTTTGTTTTGATCCGATGTGGTGTGCAAATACAACCGTATCTGCAATGGGTTGTGGGGCATTAACATTTGTAACTCTAATTTTGTTTTGACAGACTGTGAAAAGAACGTTGAGAACATCACCACTCTACAGGAAGACACAGTCCAGTAATGGGTGTCAGAAGTTCAGTAGTGAACGACAGGTACTGTGGAAAAATGTGTGTCATTGTTGTACAATGTCCTTTGACTCTGTTTACACAAGGTTAACACAAAAAGGTTTGATTGTAAAGTGATATTGGTATGAATTCATGTTATTCTCCTCTTCACAAGAAACAAACAATCCAAATTACCTGCAGAACGCCCTTGATGGACGCTTCAGCTGCATCGTCAGACTGGCCAGACAGCAAGATGCCAACTTTAATGCCAATTTATTTGTGTAACATTCTGTGACCAAATGTATAGATAACTTTTTGTAGATTGTAAAAATAGATAACCCATTTATTACAAAAAAACTACACTAGAATTACCGCACTGCGTTGTATGACTCCGCTAACCAGTGCAGTGTCCGTCTACATATTTCTACATATTTTCTCTCATATAAATGACACTGTATCTCTTGACAACTGAAACCATAAGATGAGGTCAGTGTGGCCTTGACCTTTTTACTTTAAGACAAATACAAAGTTAGACAATCCGAAAACATGCAGTTATGCCTCCGGCGACTCGCTATTGCAGAGGCATTAAAACCGTAGTGTAGTAGATTGGATATTATTGGTGTTACATTGGACATCTTGTATGGGTACACCAAAAAATATATTTGGTTTCACATTCTAGATGGCAATAAGCAGAGTCATCAACTCAGGAAAAATATTTCTGTAGAAAAGAAAGCCCTGTATGTGTGTATGTATACATACTCACAAACGCACTATTGAGACGTTTTGTTTTTTATCATATATTCTCAGGCAGTACTGATGCATTTACTGAGAGGGGACGTGAGGGCCTACTCTGCGTGCTCAGAGTTCAAGCCCAGCAGGCTGCAGCGGGCCTGACATATTCTGGAACAGCAGCACAGTCTTTAGATGACTCCTCTGAAGATGAAAACATGGCGAGGTACTTCTCCACCGATGAAGAACTGTGAGGGCTGTGATTAGCTACACTCTCTTGCTACAATGCTACTCATGCTACTCCCTGGCAGCCTTAGGAAGGCATTAGCTTGCTGTGTGGTAGCTGTTAGCTAAAGCATTTTTAGTTTTTAGTGGCCTGTCTGACGTTTATGTTTTAAAAAAAAAATCAGAGGGAACCATCTTCATAATTTAACACTATGGTTTGTTTGTGTCCTTCAGTTCTTCTCAAGAGAAGCAGTACAGGTGTGCCTCAGCTCCACGGTCCCTCCTGCAGCCTCCGCTCCTGATGCTAACCTCATGTCTCCATCACACCAAGCAGCAGACCTGGAGTGACAGACCTTTCTCCAGAGCTGCCCCCTCCCTCTGAAACCCCCCTCTCCAAAACACTATTTGTGTAGTTTTTAAAGTATTTTTTGCATGAGAATTGTTGATCATATCATTTCCAGCAGATGCCTTAATATAATGTTTGTGCACAATAAATGACATTGATCATAACATAATGGTATTTCCTTGCACTTCTACACCATGATATTGGCAGATAAGATGCTGATTACATTAAAGCAGTGAATGCTCTTCTTTAAGCAACATAAACAAACAATGATCCAATGAATCTGAAGTAGAATGGGCACATTACATTCTGTAGAGAATGCCTCAGTTATGGAAGTCAGAAAATAACTTTCTTTATCTGAGGTTCCAGTCATTTATAGTCACAGCAAAGCACACAGGTCTGGTTGTCTAGGGACACCCATATCATATTGTTTAAGATGTGTAACATCAAGTTTGTGTTTCAGTGCAAAATTAGTCATTAGTCAAGAGTTCACCCTCTTGTTTACATTAAAATTTGGTGACCCAGATGTTTCACAATGCATCTGATAAGGTCTTATGAGAAACATTCTTAACATTAAAGAAATCAACACAGAGGCTAGCAATAGATGTTTGACTTTAATCCGTAGCTGGTAATCAGCGGCCTGACTTATTCAAACACATTAATACTACAATGAATGAGGCAGGGCCTTCTATCAGAAATCAACTATATCGTCACGTTATGTTTCTCTTGAGCACATGGAAATTACCTTCACATTCCACTCACTGTCACCTGAACCATACTGTTGTTTCTGTATCTACAGTGACTTTTAGGAAAACATATACTAGAGGGCAATGTATAAACATTAATACATCTTATTTATATAGAGCTTTTCAAGTAGTGCAAGTACTAAACTGAGGGAAAGTTAATACAAACAATATATATATATCTTATTTCCATGTGCCAGGACAGCCTCACAGTTGGATGTAAACCAATTTTAGAACACATTTGCTTATACTGGAGATCTTTTAAATTAATGTTCCAGAAATGATTTCTGATGGAAAACCCCTGCCTTATTCATTGTAGTATTAATGTGTTTGAATAAGTCAGGCTGCTGATTACCAGCTACGGATTAAAGTCAAACATCTATTGCTAGCCTCTGTGTTGATTTCTTTAATGTTAAGAATGTTTCTCATAAGACCTTATCAGATGCATTGTGAAACATCTGGGTCACCTAATTTTAATGTAAACAAGAGGGTGAACTCTTGACTAATGACTAATTTTGCACTGAAACACAAACTTGATGTTACACATCTTAAACAATATGATATGGGTGTCCCTAGACAACCAGACCTGTGTGCTTTGCTGTGACTATAAATGACTGGAACCTCAGATAAAGAAAGTTATTTTCTGACTTCCATAACTGAGGCATTCTCTACAGAATGTAATGTGCCCATTCTACTTCAGATTCATTGGATCATTGTTTGTTTATGTTGCTTAAAGAAGAGCATTCACTGCTTTAATGTAATCAGCATCTTATCTGCCAATATCATGGTGTAGAAGTGCAAGGAAATACCATTATGTTATGATCAATGTCATTTATTGTGCACAAACATTATATTAAGGCATCTGCTGGAAATGATATGATCAACAATTCTCATGCAAAAAAGACTTTAAAAACTACACAAATAGTGTTTTGGAGAGGGGGGTTTCAGAGGGAGGGGGCAGCTCTGGAGAAAGGTCTGTCAATCCAGGTCTGCTGCTTGGTGTGATGGAGACATGAGGTTAGCATCAGGAGCGGAGGCTGCAGGAGGGACCGTGGAGCTGAGGCACACCTGTACTGCTTCTCTTGAGAAGAACTGAAGGACACAAACAAACCATAGTGTTAAATTATGAAGATGGTTCCCTCTGATTTTTTTTTTAAAACATAAACGTCAGACAGGCCACTAAAAACTAAAAATGCTGAAGCTAACAGCTACCACACAGCAAGCTAATGCCTTCCTAAGGCTGCCAGGGAGTAGCATGAGTAGCATTGTAGCAAGAGAGTGTAGCTAATCACAGCCCTCACAGTTCTTCATCGGTGGAGAAGTACCTCGCCATGTTTTCATCTTCAGAGGAGTCATCTAAAGACTGTGCTGCTGTTCCAGAATATGTCAGGCCCGCTGCAGCCTGCTGGGCTTGAACTCTGAGCACGCAGAGTAGGCCCTCACGTCCCCTCTCAGTAAATGCATCAGTACTGCCTGAGAATATATGATAAAAAACAAAACGTCTCAATAGTGCGTTTGTGTGTATGTATACATACACACATACAGGGCTTTCTTTTCTACAGAAATATTTTTCCTGAGTTGATGACTCTGCTTATTGCCATCTAGAATGTGAAACCAAATATATTTTTTGGTGTACCCATACAAGATGTCCAATGTAACACCAATAAAATCCAATCTACTACACTACGGTTTTAATGCCTCTGCAATAGCGAGTCGCCGGAGGCATAACTGCATGTTTTCGGATTGTCTATGTTTGTATTTGTCTTAAAGTAAAAAGGTCAAGGCCACACTGACCTCATCTTATGGTTTCAGTTGTCAAGAGATACAGTGTCATTTATATGAGAGAAAATATGTAGAAATATGTAGACGGACACTGCTCTGGTTAGCGGAGTCATACAACGCAGTGCGGTAATTCTAGTGTAGTTTTTTTGTAATAAATGGGTTATCTATTTTTACAATCTACAAAAAGTTATCTATACATTTGGTCACAGAATGTTACACAAATAAATTGGCATTAAAGTTGGCATCTTGCTGTCTGGCCAGTCTGACGATGCAGCTGAAGCGTCCATCAAGGGCGTTCTGCAGGTAATTTGGATTGTTTGTTTCTTGTGAAGAGGAGAATAACATGAATTCATACCAATATCACTTTACAATCAAACCTTTTTGTGTTAACCTTGTGTAAACAGAGTCAAAGGACATTGTACAACAATGACACACATTTTTCCACAGTACCTGTCGTTCACTACTGAACTTCTGACACCCATTACTGGACTGTGTCTTCCTGTAGAGTGGTGATGTTCTCAACGTTCTTTTCACAGTCTGTCAAAACAAAATTAGAGTTACAAATGTTAATGCCCCACAACCCATTGCAGATACGGTTGTATTTGCACACCACATCGGATCAAAACAAAACTGCAGTCTGTGAAACAAGCAGTTTTGGTAGATATAAGGGAAATGCTAATATTTCTGCATGGAACATATTCAGTCCCTTAAGCAAAATAACAATGATGGCAGGCCGCAACCTCGATGCCTTCGTCTGCTTTGCTTACAGACTAGTTTGCGGAGTCTCGTGCTGCCGCCCACTGACCGATACATCATCGCTCTTTCCTGAAACTAATGAAGGCAAATTCACACATGTAGACAGAAATAATCAGTATAAATTAAAAGGTGTAAAGATTGCTAACATTATGTTTGATGGGGGTCATCATTATACATAACAGAGGAAAACTTTGCACATGTATTCCTTAAATTTACTTGCCTTCCTGTGGAAAAAGTTGTTTTCCCAGTTAAACAATCACAGCAGGGAAGCATGATTGATCAAAATTCTTTCAGTGTGATATTAACTTGTATTTCAGCAAGCGTACTTTGGGGATTTAATAAAAATTTATATTTGGCAAATTATATAAAATGGTTTTTCTGGTATGTAACTTAAAAGCACCTCTTTAATGGTAGGATCATTTCTCTCCCTCATCTTCCTCGTGGTACGTGGATGATGGTAGTGGGCTCAACCCGGCTTCTCTTTCTCTCCAGGCTGCCCTTCCTGCTCTTCATCAAGCAAAACAAAGTGTTCGGTCCAAGTTATTGACGTTAATGAAACTCCTGTAGCTTCACTTGGATCCTCCTTGATTAAAAAACAGAACATAGCAATTGTTTTATAAAATGAATCGCAACTCCATAACATGAAAACATTATTGTCATAGTGCATACTATACATTAAACCAAATTGACCTGATATTGTGGAGTAATAGTAGAGAAATACACTCCTTATTAATCTAAAGCATTCATAAATCAAATTCATGTTTATATTTATATTGTAGCGTCCCTCAATGATGAGCTAAGCGTCTTGAACTGCTTTCAACAACCATGTATTCACCTCCCAGGTAGCACAGGCTACCGTGGGCTGAAGCATGTGGCTAACAATGGCGTATTAGCTGATGAACAGCGTCCATAGTGTGGATTGACGGACTCTCTCCGCACTCGGACTGTAAACCTAGATCGTAACGATCTTTAAAAACAATAAACTACTTACCTGACAGAAGGAAGATGACATCGTGGTCTTCCAAGCGCTCCGTGTTTATGACGCAGCCCCGAGTTAAAAGGACTGGTTGTTTACAAACAGGGTTTTTACGACAGCCACACGTCATGTCCGCTCGCGCACTCGGGCCGCTCGGCTCGCGCACTCGGGCCGCTCGCCCACTCGGGCCGCTCGGTCCGCTCGCGCACTCGGGCCGGCCACGGTATGAGCAGACTCGCAGGTTCCTTCTCATTAGAGATGTAATCTAGCCTCAAATATTACTATTATATAACAAGAATAACATTCACCATCACTGAAGGACACCACGCAGGGACTGTGATTTAAACACCAAGCTGCGCCGTGGTGGCATGGCAACCGTCATAGCAACGATAAAAACATGCGTGATAACTATTAAAATATTTATCATAAGCACGAACTGGCTGAAGACTGTGGAAGCAAAGAGCACATTTCTCGCTAGAAATGGTGTCAGAATGTATTTTTATGCCCAAACTAAGTTACAAAATTATATTTTTATCTGAAAAAACAGGGAATCTCCGCCATGTTTTCCTCTCCGCAGACGGGAGCTTGAGAGTCACGTGACCTGAGAACACGCCAATGCAAAACAATGGGAGGACTAAATGTTACCATCTCACAATCTGAGAGGCCAGATTGTGAGATGGTAACGTCGTTCCAAGTGGACCAACGTTGCCATTGAACGTTTTCTGATGAGACTGGGTTGCTGTTCCCCACGAGCCTTTTAATAAAAAAATATATGAAACAACTGACAGCAAATTACGTTCAGATTAGATTTAACCGCAGAGTTACGGAGCCAAGTCATTAACAGGTTTTAATAATATCTTCTAACACTGTGCGTGTATCAATAATTCACTGCAGTGAACGTGACTGAGCCATCAGGCGCACATAGCGACCCAGAGCGCAGGGAGCGCAGAGCGTTCACAGTGCGCAGAGCTCAGAGAGCAGAGCGCACAGAGAGCGCAGAGCTTGCAGAGCACAGAGCGCACAGGAGATCACTTACATAAAAATTAAGAAACTTTCCAAATAATATCCAAGAGTGGAGGCAAGGATCCACTGATGTGAGGGAATCGGTCCGATGCTCTAAATGGATAAATACTGCTGTGACACCGGTGCGGGGTTCTGCACGATGTGTGCATGCAAATGGATGGATGAGGAGGAAGCGAGGGTTCAGCGAAGAGCGCGCGCAGGGCTCTGCCACTGCTGCTGTGGATAACACAATGTGTGAGATCAGAAATTGCTGAACCCTCGCTGAAGTGTCTTCATGCACCCCGGCTCTGCGCCGGGGTGCTCTGCACATCCTGCGGCCGGCGCACATAAATAAAAAACATATTTAATTATAAAACTTTTTTTTTTATTAAATCAAATTAATAAAAAAACTGCGCAGGCACATCCGGCGGCGCACATCCTACCACGCACATCCTGCGGCGCATATCCTGCGGCCCACATCCTGCTGGAGGCGCACATACTAAATCATTTTTTTTTAAATTAAATTAAATCAAATTAATAAAAAATAATGGGCGCTCCCATCCTGCGGCGCACAAACTGCGGCTCACATCCTGCGGCACACATCCTGCGGGCGGCTCACATCCTGCGGGAGGTGCACATCCTAAATAAAAAAGTAAACATTTTATTTGATTTAAATTAATAAAAAAACTGGGCCGGCGGGCGGCACGCATCTTAAATCAGTAATTTTCAACCAGTGTGCCGCGAGAGATCTACCGGTCCATCGCAAAGGCAGTGTGGGTCGATCGCACGACTTGACAAGAGGTCAGGAGGACGGTCCGGCGCACGTACCCCCTCTTTTAATTTTTTTCGCCACGGTCACGCCCCCCGCCACATGGTCACGCGTTTAGATTTCTCCTCTGCTTTCTGTATCGCGCACGGCGGAGTTCCATCCCGATGCGCACACACACAGGTCAGCACACTCCCACCAGCGGACATGAGCGCTGATGAGTGGTGTGCAAAGCTGGCATACCTGGCTGTTATAGTTCGAATATTAAATTATGAAGCTGACCAATGGGTTTCCACCGTGAGTCCTGAAGGAGGCACGGCATCAAGCGATGTGAAGAGGAAGTGAAACTCTCTGACACCGACATCGAGGTGTTTGTTAGTGAGGTGGAGGTGAAGAGCGACTTTATGGGACAGCAGTGATGTCACTAATAAAGAAAATACACTGATACTCTGCCACTGCTGCTGTGGATAACACAATGTGTGAGATCAGAAATTGCTGAACCCTCGCTGACTCCTCATCCTTCCATTCGCATGCACACATCGTGCAGAACCCGCATCGGTGTCACGGCAGTATTTATCCATTTAGAGCATCGGACCGATTCCCTCACATCAGTGGATCCTTGCCTCCACTCTGAGATATTATTTGGAAAGAGGGGCTGAAGAGCCGCATGCGGCTCCGGAGCCGCAAATTGCTGACCCCTGGTTTAGGGTGACAGTTGAATGTCAATTGGGTTCACCACACATATCCAGAATAAACAGGACGGGAGGCTGTGATTTCAGAAATATACAATTTATTTAATACGTGCAAATTATTTTAAAAGACTGATCAAACAGCACTGGATCATGTGCAACGGTTGAAGTACTGGCCTGGACTTGTTACAAATAACAGATTAAAAAGGGAGAAGTTAAAGGCTCCAGACCCAATTCAACAAAGTTAAAATACCATGCATTAAACAAACATAGCCCACTTTAAGAATCCTACGCAAACGTTGGGATTTATCAAAACAAAGTTGACGGGAGAATTTGCGTATTTCCACGCAAACTGTGACCCATGCGTAAAAATGTTTTGGAGACGGGAAAGTGGGCACGCAGACTTGAGGTGGTGAACTGAAGCCAGATTATTGATCCACTTCATCATTTACATTAAAACCAACAGATCAGTTTTGCTCGCGCAACATATCTGTTCCCCACGAGCCTTTTAATAAAAAAATATATGAAACAACTGACAGCAAATTACGTTCAGATTAGATTTAACCGCAGAGTTACGGAGCCAAGTCATTAACAGGTTTTAATAATATCTTCTAACACTGTGCGTGTATCAATAATTCACTGCAGTGAACGTGACTGAGCCATCAGGCGCACATAGCGACCCAGAGCGCAGGGAGCGCAGAGCGTTCACAGTGCGCAGAGCTCAGAGAGCAGAGCGCACAGAGAGCGCAGAGCTTGCAGAGCACAGAGCGCACAGGAGATCACTTACATAAAAATTAAGAAACTTTCCAAATAATATCCAAGAGTGGAGGCAAGGATCCACTGATGTGAGGGAATCGGTCCGATGCTCTAAATGGATAAATACTGCTGTGACACCGGTGCGGGGTTCTGCACGATGTGTGCATGCAAATGGATGGATGAGGAGGAAGCGAGGGTTCAGCGAAGAGCGCGCGCAGGGCTCTGCCACTGCTGCTGTGGATAACACAATGTGTGAGATCAGAAATTGCTGAACCCTCGCTGAAGTGTCTTCATGCACCCCGGCTCTGCGCCGGGGTGCTCTGCACATCCTGCGGCCGGCGCACATAAATAAAAAACATATTTAATTATAAAACTTTTTTTTTTATTAAATCAAATTAATAAAAAAACTGCGCAGGCACATCCGGCAGCGCACATCCTACCACGCACATCCTGCGGCGCATATCCTGCGGCCCACATCCTGCTGGAGGCGCACATACTAAATCATTTTTTTTTAAATTAAATTAAATCAAATTAATAAAAAATAATGGGCGCTCCCATCCTGCGGCGCACAAACTGCGGCTCACATCCTGCGGCACACATCCTGCGGGCGGCTCACATCCTGCGGGAGGTGCACATCCTAAATAAAAAAGTAAACATTTTATTTGATTTAAATTAATAAAAAAACTGTGCCGGCGGGCGGCGCAAATCTTAAATCAGTTATTTTCAACCAGTGTGCCGGGAGATATCTATCGGTCCATCGCAAAGGCAGTGTGGGTCTATTGCACGACTGGACAAGAGGTCAGGAGGACGCTCCGGCGCACGTACCCCCTCTTTTAATTTTTTTCGCCACGGCCACGCCCCCCCGCCACATGGACACTCGTTTAGATTTCTCCTCTGCTTTCTGTATCGCGCACGGCGGAGTTCCATCCCATTGCGCACACACACGGGTGAGCACACTCCCACTAGCGGACATGAGCGCTGATGAGTGGTGTGCAAAGCTGGCATACCTGGCTGTTATAGTTCGAATATTAAATTATGAAACTGACCAATGGGTTTCCACCGTGAGTCCTGAAGGAGGCACGGCATCAAGCGATGTGAAGAGGAAGTGAAACTCTCTGACACCGACATCGAGGTGTTTGTTAGTGAGGTGGAGGTGAAGAGCGACTTTATGGGACAGCAGTGATGTCACTAATAAAGAAAATACACTGATACTCTGCCACTGCTGCTGTGGATAACACAATGTGTGAGATCAGAAATTGCTGAACCCTCGCTGAAGTGTCTTCATGCACCCCGGCTCTGCGCCGGGGTGCTCTGCACATCCTGCGGCCGGCGCACATAAATAAAAAACATATTTAATTATAAAACTTTTTTTTTTATTAAATCAAATTAATAAAAAAACTGCGCCGGCACATCCTGCAGCTCACATCCTACGGCGCACATCCTGTGGCACACATCCTGCGGCGCATATCCTGCGGCGCACATCCTGCGGGAGGCGCACATAAATAAAAAACATATTTAATTATAAAACTTTTTTCTTTTTAAATCAAATTAAATCAAATTATTGAAAAAAAAATGGGCGCGCATATCTTGCGGCGCATATCCTGCGGGAGGCGCACATCCTAAATATTTTTTTTAAAAATTAAATTAAATCAAATTAATAAAAAAATATGGGCGCTCCCATCCTGCGGCGCACAAACTGCGGCTCACATCCTGCGGGAGGTGCACATCCTAAATAAAAAGTAAACATTTTATTTGATTTAAATTAATAAAAAAACTGTGCCGGCGGGCGGCGCAAATCTTAAATCAGTAATTTTCAACCAGTGTGCCGGGAGAGATCTACCGGTCCATCGCAAAGGCAGTGTGGGTCTATCGCACGACTGGACAAGAGGTCAGGAGGACACTCCGGCGCACGTACCCCCTCTTTTAATTTTTTTCGCCACGGCCACGCCCCCCCGCCACATGGACACTCGTTTAGATTTCTCCTCTGCTTTCTGTATCGCGCACGGCGGAGTTCCATCCCATTGCGCACACACACGGGTGAGCACACTCCCACCAGCGGACATGAGCGCTGATGAGTGGTGTGCAAAGCTGGCATACCTGGCTGTTATAGTTCGAATATTAAATTATGAAACTGACCAATGGGTTTCCACCGTGAGTCCTGAAGGAGGCACGGCATCAAGCGATGTGAAGAGGAAGTGAAACTCTCTGACACCGACATCGAGGTGTTTGTTAGTGAGGTGGAGGTGAAGAGCGACTTTATGGGACAGCAGTGATGTCACTAATAAAGAAAATACACTGATACTCTGCCACTGCTGCTGTGGATAACACAATGTGTGAGATCAGGAATTGCTGAACCCTCGCTTCCTCCTCATCCTTCCATTCGCATGCACACATCGTGCAGAACCCGCATCGGTGTCACGGCAGTATTTATCCATTTAGAGCATCGGACCGATTCCCTCACATCAGTGGATCCTTGCCTCCACTCTGAGATATTATTTGGAAAGAGGGGCTGAAGAGCCGCATGCGGCTCCGGAGCCGCAAATTGCTGACCCCTGGTTTAGGGTGACAGTTGAATGTCAATTGGGTTCACCACACATATCCAGAATAAACAGGACGGGAGGCTGTGATTTCAGAAATATACAATTTATTTAATACGTGCAAATTATTTTAAAAGACTGATCAAACAGCACTGGATCATGTGCAACGGTTGAAGTACTGGCCTGGACTTGTTACAAATAACAGATTAAAAAGGGAGAAGTTAAAGGCTCCAGACCCAATTCAACAAAGTTAAAATACCATGCATTAAACAAACATAGCCCACTTTAAGAATCCTACGCAAACGTTGGGATTTATCAAAACAAAGTTGACGGGAGAATTTGCGTATTTCCACGCAAACTGTGACCCATGCGTAAAAATGTTTTGGAGACGGGAAAGTGGGCACGCAGACTTGAGGTGGTGAACTGAAGCCAGATTATTGATCCACTTCATCATTTACATTAAAACCAACAGATCAGTTTTGCTCGCGCAACATATCTGTTCCCCACGAGCCTTTTAATAAAAAAATATATGAAACAACTGACAGCAAATTACGTTCAGATTAGATTTAACCGCAGAGTTACGGAGCCAAGTCATTAACAGGTTTTAATAATATCTTCTAACACTGTGCGTGTATCAATAATTCACTGCAGTGAACGTAACTGAGCCATCAGGCGCACATAGCGACCCAGAGCGCAGGGAGCGCAGAGCGTTCACAGTGCGCAGAGCTCAGAGAGCAGAGCGCACAGAGAGCGCAGAGCTTGCAGAGCACAGAGCGCACAGGAGATCACTTACATAAAAATTAAGAAACTTTCCAAATAATATCCAAGAGTGGAGGCAAGGATCCACTGATGTGAGGGAATCGGTCCGATGCTCTAAATGGATAAATACTGCTGTGACACCGGTGCGGGGTTCTGCACGATGTGTGCATGCAAATGGATGGATGAGGAGGAAGCGAGGGTTCAGCGAAGAGCGCGCGCAGGGCTCTGCCACTGCTGCTGTGGATAACACAATGTGTGAGATCAGAAATTGCTGAACCCTCGCTGAAGTGTCTTCATGCACCCCGGCTCTGCGCCGGGGTGCTCTGCACATCCTGCGGCCGGCGCACATAAATAAAAAACATATTTAATTATAAAACTTTTTTTTTTATTAAATCAAATTAATAAAAAAACTGCGCAGGCACATCCGGCGGCGCACATCCTACCACGCACATCCTGCGGCGCATATCCTGCGGCCCACATCCTGCTGGAGGCGCACATACTAAATCATTTTTTTTTAAATTAAATTAAATCAAATTAATAAAAAATAATGGGCGCTCCCATCCTGCGGCGCACAAACTGCGGCTCACATCCTGCGGCACACATCCTGCGGGCGGCTCACATCCTGCGGGAGGTGCACATCCTAAATAAAAAAGTAAACATTTTATTTGATTTAAATTAATAAAAAAACTGGGCCGGCGGGCGGCACGCATCTTAAATCAGTAATTTTCAACCAGTGTGCCGCGAGAGATCTACCGGTCCATCGCAAAGGCAGTGTGGGTCGATCGCACGACTTGACAAGAGGTCAGGAGGACGGTCCGGCGCACGTACCCCCTCTTTTAATTTTTTTCGCCACGGTCACGCCCCCCGCCACATGGTCACGCGTTTAGATTTCTCCTCTGCTTTCTGTATCGCGCACGGCGGAGTTCCATCCCGATGCGCACACACACAGGTCAGCACACTCCCACCAGCGGACATGAGCGCTGATGAGTGGTGTGCAAAGCTGGCATACCTGGCTGTTATAGTTCGAATATTAAATTATGAAGCTGACCAATGGGTTTCCACCGTGAGTCCTGAAGGAGGCACGGCATCAAGCGATGTGAAGAGGAAGTGAAACTCTCTGACACCGACATCGAGGTGTTTGTTAGTGAGGTGGAGGTGAAGAGCGACTTTATGGGACAGCAGTGATGTCACTAATAAAGAAAATACACTGATACTCTGCCACTGCTGCTGTGGATAACACAATGTGTGAGATCAGAAATTGCTGAACCCTCGCTGACTCCTCATCCTTCCATTCGCATGCACACATCGTGCAGAACCCGCATCG
Source organism: Pleuronectes platessa (assembly GCF_947347685.1). Lineage (NCBI taxonomy): Eukaryota > Metazoa > Chordata > Actinopteri > Pleuronectiformes > Pleuronectidae > Pleuronectes > Pleuronectes platessa. The sequence goes on from NC_070647.1 coordinate 2,183,265, forward strand.
GTGTCACGGCAGTATTTATCCATTTAGAGCATCGGACCGATTCCCTCACATCAGTGGATCCTTGCCTCCACTCTGAGATATTATTTGGAAAGAGGGGCTGAAGAGCCGCATGCGGCTCCGGAGCCGCAAATTGCTGACCCCTGGTTTAGGGTGACAGTTGAATGTCAATTGGGTTCACCACACATATCCAGAATAAACAGGACGGGAGGCTGTGATTTCAGAAATATACAATTTATTTAATACGTGCAAATTATTTTAAAAGACTGATCAAACAGCACTGGATCATGTGCAACGGTTGAAGTACTGGCCTGGACTTGTTACAAATAACAGATTAAAAAGGGAGAAGTTAAAGGCTCCAGACCCAATTCAACAAAGTTAAAATACCATGCATTAAACAAACATAGCCCACTTTAAGAATCCTACGCAAACGTTGGGATTTATCAAAACAAAGTTGACGGGAGAATTTGCGTATTTCCACGCAAACTGTGACCCATGCGTAAAAATGTTTTGGAGACGGGAAAGTGGGCACGCAGACTTGAGGTGGTGAACTGAAGCCAGATTATTGATCCACTTCATCATTTACATTAAAACCAACAGATCAGTTTTGCTCGCGCAACATATCTGTTCCCCACGAGCCTTTTAATAAAAAAATATATGAAACAACTGACAGCAAATTACGTTCAGATTAGATTTAACCGCAGAGTTACGGAGCCAAGTCATTAACAGGTTTTAATAATATCTTCTAACACTGTGCGTGTATCAATAATTCACTGCAGTGAACGTGACTGAGCCATCAGGCGCACATAGCGACCCAGAGCGCAGGGAGCGCAGAGCGTTCACAGTGCGCAGAGCTCAGAGAGCAGAGCGCACAGAGAGCGCAGAGCTTGCAGAGCACAGAGCGCACAGGAGATCACTTACATAAAAATTAAGAAACTTTCCAAATAATATCCAAGAGTGGAGGCAAGGATCCACTGATGTGAGGGAATCGGTCCGATGCTCTAAATGGATAAATACTGCTGTGACACCGGTGCGGGGTTCTGCACGATGTGTGCATGCAAATGGATGGATGAGGAGGAAGCGAGGGTTCAGCGAAGAGCGCGCGCAGGGCTCTGCCACTGCTGCTGTGGATAACACAATGTGTGAGATCAGAAATTGCTGAACCCTCGCTGAAGTGTCTTCATGCACCCCGGCTCTGCGCCGGGGTGCTCTGCACATCCTGCGGCCGGCGCACATAAATAAAAAACATATTTAATTATAAAACTTTTTTTTTTATTAAATCAAATTAATAAAAAAACTGCGCAGGCACATCCGGCAGCGCACATCCTACCACGCACATCCTGCGGCGCATATCCTGCGGCCCACATCCTGCTGGAGGCGCACATACTAAATCATTTTTTTTTAAATTAAATTAAATCAAATTAATAAAAAATAATGGGCGCTCCCATCCTGCGGCGCACAAACTGCGGCTCACATCCTGCGGCACACATCCTGCGGGCGGCTCACATCCTGCGGGAGGTGCACATCCTAAATAAAAAAGTAAACATTTTATTTGATTTAAATTAATAAAAAAACTGTGCCGGCGGGCGGCGCAAATCTTAAATCAGTTATTTTCAACCAGTGTGCCGGGAGATATCTATCGGTCCATCGCAAAGGCAGTGTGGGTCTATTGCACGACTGGACAAGAGGTCAGGAGGACGCTCCGGCGCACGTACCCCCTCTTTTAATTTTTTTCGCCACGGCCACGCCCCCCCGCCACATGGACACTCGTTTAGATTTCTCCTCTGCTTTCTGTATCGCGCACGGCGGAGTTCCATCCCATTGCGCACACACACGGGTGAGCACACTCCCACTAGCGGACATGAGCGCTGATGAGTGGTGTGCAAAGCTGGCATACCTGGCTGTTATAGTTCGAATATTAAATTATGAAACTGACCAATGGGTTTCCACCGTGAGTCCTGAAGGAGGCACGGCATCAAGCGATGTGAAGAGGAAGTGAAACTCTCTGACACCGACATCGAGGTGTTTGTTAGTGAGGTGGAGGTGAAGAGCGACTTTATGGGACAGCAGTGATGTCACTAATAAAGAAAATACACTGATACTCTGCCACTGCTGCTGTGGATAACACAATGTGTGAGATCAGAAATTGCTGAACCCTCGCTGAAGTGTCTTCATGCACCCCGGCTCTGCGCCGGGGTGCTCTGCACATCCTGCGGCCGGCGCACATAAATAAAAAACATATTTAATTATAAAACTTTTTTTTTTATTAAATCAAATTAATAAAAAAACTGCGCCGGCACATCCTGCAGCTCACATCCTACGGCGCACATCCTGTGGCACACATCCTGCGGCGCATATCCTGCGGCGCACATCCTGCGGGAGGCGCACATAAATAAAAAACATATTTAATTATAAAACTTTTTTCTTTTTAAATCAAATTAAATCAAATTATTGAAAAAAAAATTGGGCGCGCATATCTTGCGGCGCCTATCCTGCGGGAGGCGCACATCCTAAATATTTTTTTTAAAAATTAAATTAAATCAAATTAATAAAAAAATATGGGCGCTCCCATCCTGCGGCGCACAAACTGCGGCTCACATCCTGCGGGAGGTGCACATCCTAAATAAAAAGTAAACATTTTATTTGATTTAAATTAATAAAAAAACTGTGCCGGCGGGCGGCGCAAATCTTAAATCAGTAATTTTCAACCAGTGTGCCGGGAGAGATCTACCGGTCCATCGCAAAGGCAGTGTGGGTCTATCGCACGACTGGACAAGAGGTCAGGAGGACACTCCGGCGCACGTACCCCCTCTTTTAATTTTTTTCGCCACGGCCACGCCCCCCCGCCACATGGACACTCGTTTAGATTTCTCCTCTGCTTTCTGTATCGCGCACGGCGGAGTTCCATCCCATTGCGCACACACACGGGTGAGCACACTCCCACCAGCGGACATGAGCGCTGATGAGTGGTGTGCAAAGCTGGCATACCTGGCTGTTATAGTTCGAATATTAAATTATGAAACTGACCAATGGGTTTCCACCGTGAGTCCTGAAGGAGGCACGGCATCAAGCGATGTGAAGAGGAAGTGAAACTCTCTGACACCGACATCGAGGTGTTTGTTAGTGAGGTGGAGGTGAAGAGCGACTTTATGGGACAGCAGTGATGTCACTAATAAAGAAAATACACTGATACTCTGCCACTGCTGCTGTGGATAACACAATGTGTGAGATCAGGAATTGCTGAACCCTCGCTTCCTCCTCATCCTTCCATTCGCATGCACACATCGTGCAGAACCCGCATCGGTGTCACGGCAGTATTTATCCATTTAGAGCATCGGACCGATTCCCTCACATCAGTGGATCCTTGCCTCCACTCTGAGATATTATTTGGAAAGAGGGGCTGAAGAGCCGCATGCGGCTCCGGAGCCGCAAATTGCTGACCCCTGGTTTAGGGTGACAGTTGAATGTCAATTGGGTTCACCACACATATCCAGAATAAACAGGACGGGAGGCTGTGATTTCAGAAATATACAATTTATTTAATACGTGCCAATTATTTTAAAAGACTGATCAAACAGCACTGGATCATGTGCAACGGTTGAAGTACTGGCCTGGACTTGTTACAAATAACAGATTAAAAAGGGAGAAGTTAAAGGCTCCAGACCCAATTCAACAAAGTTAAAATACCATGCATTAAACAAACATAGCCCACTTTAAGAATCCTACGCAAACGTTGGGATTTATCAAAACAAAGTTGACGGGAGAATTTGCGTATTTCCACGCAAACTGTGACCCATGCGTAAAAATGTTTTGGAGACGGGAAAGTGGGCACGCAGACTTGAGGTGGTGAACTGAAGCCAGATTATTGATCCACTTCATCATTTACATTAAAACCAACAGATCAGTTTTGCTCGCGCAACATATCTGTTCCCCACGAGCCTTTTAATAAAAAAATATATGAAACAACTGACAGCAAATTACGTTCAGATTAGATTTAACCGCAGAGTTACGGAGCCAAGTCATTAACAGGTTTTAATAATATCTTCTAACACTGTGCGTGTATCAATAATTCACTGCAGTGAACGTGACTGAGCCATCAGGCGCACATAGCGACCCAGAGCGCAGGGAGCGCAGAGCGTTCACAGTGCGCAGAGCTCAGAGAGCAGAGCGCACAGAGAGCGCAGAGCTTGCAGAGCACAGAGCGCACAGGAGATCACTTACATAAAAATTAAGAAACTTTCCAAATAATATCCAAGAGTGGAGGCAAGGATCCACTGATGTGAGGGAATCGGTCCGATGCTCTAAATGGATAAATACTGCTGTGACACCGGTGCGGGGTTCTGCACGATGTGTGCATGCAAATGGATGGATGAGGAGGAAGCGAGGGTTCAGCGAAGAGCGCGCGCAGGGCTCTGCCACTGCTGCTGTGGATAACACAATGTGTGAGATCAGAAATTGCTGAACCCTCGCTGAAGTGTCTTCATGCACCCCGGCTCTGCGCCGGGGTGCTCTGCACATCCTGCGGCCGGCGCACATAAATAAAAAACATATTTAATTATAAAACTTTTTTTTTTATTAAATCAAATTAATAAAAAAACTGCGCAGGCACATCCGGCGGCGCACATCCTACCACGCACATCCTGCGGCGCATATCCTGCGGCCCACATCCTGCTGGAGGCGCACATACTAAATCATTTTTTTTAAAATTAAATTAAATCAAATTAATAAAAAATAATGGGCGCTCCCATCCTGCGGCGCACAAACTGCGGCTCACATCCTGCGGCACACATCCTGCGGGCGGCTCACATCCTGCGGGAGGTGCACATCCTAAATAAAAAAGTAAACATTTTATTTGATTTAAATTAATAAAAAAACTGGGCCGGCGGGCGGCACGCATCTTAAATCAGTAATTTTCAACCAGTGTGCCGCGAGAGATCTACCGGTCCATCGCAAAGGCAGTGTGGGTCGATCGCACGACTTGACAAGAGGTCAGGAGGACGGTCCGGCGCACGTACCCCCTCTTTTAATTTTTTTCGCCACGGTCACGCCCCCCGCCACATGGTCACGCGTTTAGATTTCTCCTCTGCTTTCTGTATCGCGCACGGCGGAGTTCCATCCCGATGCGCACACACACAGGTCAGCACACTCCCACCAGCGGACATGAGCGCTGATGAGTGGTGTGCAAAGCTGGCATACCTGGCTGTTATAGTTCGAATATTAAATTATGAAGCTGACCAATGGGTTTCCACCGTGAGTCCTGAAGGAGGCACGGCATCAAGCGATGTGAAGAGGAAGTGAAACTCTCTGACACCGACATCGAGGTGTTTGTTAGTGAGGTGGAGGTGAAGAGCGACTTTATGGGACAGCAGTGATGTCACTAATAAAGAAAATACACTGATACTCTGCCACTGCTGCTGTGGATAACACAATGTGTGAGATCAGAAATTGCTGAACCCTCGCTGACTCCTCATCCTTCCATTCGCATGCACACATCGTGCAGAACCCGCATCGGTGTCACGGCAGTATTTATCCATTTAGAGCATCGGACCGATTCCCTCACATCAGTGGATCCTTGCCTCCACTCTGAGATATTATTTGGAAAGAGGGGCTGAAGAGCCGCATGCGGCTCCGGAGCCGCAAATTGCTGACCCCTGGTTTAGGGTGACAGTTGAATGTCAATTGGGTTCACCACACATATCCAGAATAAACAGGACGGGAGGCTGTGATTTCAGAAATATACAATTTATTTAATACGTGCAAATTATTTTAAAAGACTGATCAAACAGCACTGGATCATGTGCAACGGTTGAAGTACTGGCCTGGACTTGTTACAAATAACAGATTAAAAAGGGAGAAGTTAAAGGCTCCAGACCCAATTCAACAAAGTTAAAATACCATGCATTAAACAAACATAGCCCACTTTAAGAATCCTACGCAAACGTTGGGATTTATCAAAACAAAGTTGACGGGAGAATTTGCGTATTTCCACGCAAACTGTGACCCATGCGTAAAAATGTTTTGGAGACGGGAAAGTGGGCACGCAGACTTGAGGTGGTGAACTGAAGCCAGATTATTGATCCACTTCATCATTTACATTAAAACCAACAGATCAGTTTTGCTCGCGCAACATATCTGTTCCCCACGAGCCTTTTAATAAAAAAATATATGAAACAACTGACAGCAAATTACGTTCAGATTAGATTTAACCGCAGAGTTACGGAGCCAAGTCATTAACAGGTTTTAATAATATCTTCTAACACTGTGCGTGTATCAATAATTCACTGCAGTGAACGTGACTGAGCCATCAGGCGCACATAGCGACCCAGAGCGCAGGGAGCGCAGAGCGTTCACAGTGCGCAGAGCTCAGAGAGCAGAGCGCACAGAGAGCGCAGAGCTTGCAGAGCACAGAGCGCACAGGAGATCACTTACATAAAAATTAAGAAACTTTCCAAATAATATCCAAGAGTGGAGGCAAGGATCCACTGATGTGAGGGAATCGGTCCGATGCTCTAAATGGATAAATACTGCTGTGACACCGGTGCGGGGTTCTGCACGATGTGTGCATGCAAATGGATGGATGAGGAGGAAGCGAGGGTTCAGCGAAGAGCGCGCGCAGGGCTCTGCCACTGCTGCTGTGGATAACACAATGTGTGAGATCAGAAATTGCTGAACCCTCGCTGAAGTGTCTTCATGCACCCCGGCTCTGCGCCGGGGTGCTCTGCACATCCTGCGGCCGGCGCACATAAATAAAAAACATATTTAATTATAAAACTTTTTTTTTTATTAAATCAAATTAATAAAAAAACTGCGCAGGCACATCCGGCGGCGCACATCCTACCACGCACATCCTGCGGCGCATATCCTGCGGCCCACATCCTGCTGGAGGCGCACATACTAAATCATTTTTTTTTAAATTAAATTAAATCAAATTAATAAAAAATAATGGGCGCTCCCATCCTGCGGCGCACAAACTGCGGCTCACATCCTGCGGCACACATCCTGCGGGCGGCTCACATCCTGCGGGAGGTGCACATCCTAAATAAAAAAGTAAACATTTTATTTGATTTAAATTAATAAAAAAACTGTGCCGGCGGGCGGCGCAAATCTTAAATCAGTTATTTTCAACCAGTGTGCCGGGAGATATCTATCGGTCCATCGCAAAGGCAGTGTGGGTCTATTGCACGACTGGACAAGAGGTCAGGAGGACGCTCCGGCGCACGTACCCCCTCTTTTAATTTTTTTCGCCACGGCCACGCCCCCCCGCCACATGGACACTCGTTTAGATTTCTCCTCTGCTTTCTGTATCGCGCACGGCGGAGTTCCATCCCATTGCGCACACACACGGGTGAGCACACTCCCACTAGCGGACATGAGCGCTGATGAGTGGTGTGCAAAGCTGGCATACCTGGCTGTTATAGTTCGAATATTAAATTATGAAACTGACCAATGGGTTTCCACCGTGAGTCCTGAAGGAGGCACGGCATCAAGCGATGTGAAGAGGAAGTGAAACTCTCTGACACCGACATCGAGGTGTTTGTTAGTGAGGTGGAGGTGAAGAGCGACTTTATGGGACAGCAGTGATGTCACTAATAAAGAAAATACACTGATACTCTGCCACTGCTGCTGTGGATAACACAATGTGTGAGATCAGAAATTGCTGAACCCTCGCTGACTCCTCATCCTTCCATTCGCATGCACACATCGTGCAGAACCCGCATCGGTGTCACGGCAGTATTTATCCATTTAGAGCATCGGACCGATTCCCTCACATCAGTGGATCCTTGCCTCCACTCTGAGATATTATTTGGAAAGAGGGGCTGAAGAGCCGCATGCGGCTCCGGAGCCGCAAATTGCTGACCCCTGGTTTAGGGTGACAGTTGAATGTCAATTGGGTTCACCACACATATCCAGAATAAACAGGACGGGAGGCTGTGATTTCAGAAATATACAATTTATTTAATACGTGCAAATTATTTTAAAAGACTGATCAAACAGCACTGGATCATGTGCAACGGTTGAAGTACTGGCCTGGACTTGTTACAAATAACAGATTAAAAAGGGAGAAGTTAAAGGCTCCAGACCCAATTCAACAAAGTTAAAATACCATGCATTAAACAAACATAGCCCACTTTAAGAATCCTACGCAAACGTTGGGATTTATCAAAACAAAGTTGACGGGAGAATTTGCGTATTTCCACGCAAACTGTGACCCATGCGTAAAAATGTTTTGGAGACGGGAAAGTGGGCACGCAGACTTGAGGTGGTGAACTGAAGCCAGATTATTGATCCACTTCATCATTTACATTAAAACCAACAGATCAGTTTTGCTCGCGCAACATATCTGTTCCCCACGAGCCTTTTAATAAAAAAATATATGAAACAACTGACAGCAAATTACGTTCAGATTAGATTTAACCGCAGAGTTACGGAGCCAAGTCATTAACAGGTTTTAATAATATCTTCTAACACTGTGCGTGTATCAATAATTCACTGCAGTGAACGTGACTGAGCCATCAGGCGCACATAGCGACCCAGAGCGCAGGGAGCGCAGAGCGTTCACAGTGCGCAGAGCTCAGAGAGCAGAGCGCACAGAGAGCGCAGAGCTTGCAGAGCACAGAGCGCACAGGAGATCACTTACATAAAAATTAAGAAACTTTCCAAATAATATCCAAGAGTGGAGGCAAGGATCCACTGATGTGAGGGAATCGGTCCGATGCTCTAAATGGATAAATACTGCTGTGACACCGGTGCGGGGTTCTGCACGATGTGTGCATGCAAATGGATGGATGAGGAGGAAGCGAGGGTTCAGCGAAGAGCGCGCGCAGGGCTCTGCCACTGCTGCTGTGGATAACACAATGTGTGAGATCAGAAATTGCTGAACCCTCGCTGAAGTGTCTTCATGCACCCCGGCTCTGCGCCGGGGTGCTCTGCACATCCTGCGGCCGGCGCACATAAATAAAAAACATATTTAATTATAAAACTTTTTTTTTTATTAAATCAAATTAATAAAAAAACTGCGCAGGCACATCCGGCGGCGCACATCCTACCACGCACATCCTGCGGCGCATATCCTGCGGCCCACATCCTGCTGGAGGCGCACATACTAAATCATTTTTTTTTAAATTAAATTAAATCAAATTAATAAAAAATAATGGGCGCTCCCATCCTGCGGCGCACAAACTGCGGCTCACATCCTGCGGCACACATCCTGCGGGGGGCTCACATCCTGCGGGAGGTGCACATCCTAAATAAAAAAGTAAACATTTTATTTGATTTAAATTAATAAAAAAACTGGGCCGGCGGGCGGCACGCATCTTAAATCAGTAATTTTCAACCAGTGTGCCGCGAGAGATCTACCGGTCCATCGCAAAGGCAGTGTGGGTCGATCGCACGACTTGACAAGAGGTCAGGAGGACGGTCCGGCGCACGTACCCCCTCTTTTAATTTTTTTCGCCACGGTCACGCCCCCCGCCACATGGTCACGCGTTTAGATTTCTCCTCTGCTTTCTGTATCGCGCACGGCGGAGTTCCATCCCGATGCGCACACACACAGGTCAGCACACTCCCACCAGCGGACATGAGCGCTGATGAGTGGTGTGCAAAGCTGGCATACCTGGCTGTTATAGTTCGAATATTAAATTATGAAGCTGACCAATGGGTTTCCACCGTGAGTCCTGAAGGAGGCACGGCATCAAGCGATGTGAAGAGGAAGTGAAACTCTCTGACACCGACATCGAGGTGTTTGTTAGTGAGGTGGAGGTGAAGAGCGACTTTATGGGACAGCAGTGATGTCACTAATAAAGAAAATACACTGATACTCTGCCACTGCTGCTGTGGATAACACAATGTGTGAGATCAGAAATTGCTGAACCCTCGCTGAAGTGTCTTCATGCACATCCTGCGGCCGGCGCACATAAATAAAAAACATATTTAATTATAAAACTTTTTTTTTTATTAAATCAAATTAATAAAAAAACTGCGCCGGCACATCCTGCAGCTCACATCCTACGGCGCACATCCTGTGGCACACATCCTGCGGCGCATATCCTGCGGCGCACATCCTGCGGGAGGCGCACATAAATAAAAAACATATTTAATTATAAAACTTTTTTCTTTTTAAATCAAATTAAATCAAATTATTGAAAAAAAAATGGGCGCGCATATCTTGCGGCGCATATCCTGCGGGAGGCGCACATCCTAAATATTTTTTTTAAAAATTAAATTAAATCAAATTAATAAAAAAATATGGGCGCTCCCATCCTGCGGCGCACAAACTGCGGCTCACATCCTGCGGGAGGTGCACATCCTAAATAAAAAGTAAACATTTTATTTGATTTAAATTAATAAAAAAACTGTGCCGGCGGGCGGCGCAAATCTTAAATCAGTAATTTTCAACCAGTGTGCCGGGAGAGATCTACCGGTCCATCGCAAAGGCAGTGTGGGTCTATCGCACGACTGGACAAGAGGTCAGGAGGACACTCCGGCGCACGTACCCCCTCTTTTAATTTTTTTCGCCACGGCCATGCCCCCCCGCCACATGGACACTCGTTTAGATTTCTCCTCTGCTTTCTGTATCGCGCACGGCGGAGTTCCATCCCATTGCGCACACACACGGGTGAGCACACTCCCACCAGCGGACATGAGCGCTGATGAGTGGTGTGCAAAGCTGGCATACCTGGCTGTTATAGTTCGAATATTAAATTATGAAACTGACCAATGGGTTTCCACCGTGAGTCCTGAAGGAGGCACGGCATCAAGCGATGTGAAGAGGAAGTGAAACTCTCTGACACCGACATCGAGGTATTTGTTAGTGAGGTGGAGGTGAAGAGCGACTTTATGGGACAGCAGTGATGTCACTAATAAAGAAAATACACTGATACTCTGCCACTGCTGCTGTGGATAACACAATGTGTGAGATCAGGAATTGCTGAACCCTCGCTTCCTCCTCATCCTTCCATTCGCATGCACACATCGTGCAGAACCCGCATCGGTGTCACGGCAGTATTTATCCATTTAGAGCATCGGACCGATTCCCTCACATCAGTGGATCCTTGCCTCCACTCTGAGATATTATTTGGAAAGAGGGGCTGAAGAGCCGCATGCGGCTCCGGAGCCGCAAATTGCTGACCCCTGGTTTAGGGTGACAGTTGAATGTCAATTGGGTTCACCACACATATCCAGAATAAACAGGACGGGAGGCTGTGATTTCAGAAATATACAATTTATTTAATACGTGCAAATTATTTTAAAAGACTGATCAAACAGCACTGGATCATGTGCAACGGTTGAAGTACTGGCCTGGACTTGTTACAAATAACAGATTAAAAAGGGAGAAGTTAAAGGCTCCAGACCCAATTCAACAAAGTTAAAATACCATGCATTAAACAAACATAGCCCACTTTAAGAATCCTACGCAAACGTTGGGATTTATCAAAACAAAGTTGACGGGAGAATTTGCGTATTTCCACGCAAACTGTGACCCATGCGTAAAAATGTTTTGGAGACGGGAAAGTGGGCACGCAGACTTGAGGTGGTGAACTGAAGCCAGATTATTGATCCACTTCATCATTTACATTAAAACCAACAGATCAGTTTTGCTCGCGCAACATATCTGTTCCCCACGAGCCTTTTAATAAAAAAATATATGAAACAACTGACAGCAAATTACGTTCAGATTAGATTTAACCGCAGAGTTACGGAGCCAAGTCATTAACAGGTTTTAATAATATCTTCTAACACTGTGCGTGTATCAATAATTCACTGCAGTGAACGTGACTGAGCCATCAGGCGCACATAGCGACCCAGAGCGCAGGGAGCGCAGAGCGTTCACAGTGCGCAGAGCTCAGAGAGCAGAGCGCACAGAGAGCGCAGAGCTTGCAGAGCACAGAGCGCACAGGAGATCACTTACATAAAAATTAAGAAACTTTCCAAATAATATCCAAGAGTGGAGGCAAGGATCCACTGATGTGAGGGAATCGGTCCGATGCTCTAAATGGATAAATACTGCTGTGACACCGGTGCGGGGTTCTGCACGATGTGTGCATGCAAATGGATGGATGAGGAGGAAGCGAGGGTTCAGCGAAGAGCGCGCGCAGGGCTCTGCCACTGCTGCTGTGGATAACACAATGTGTGAGATCAGAAATTGCTGAACCCTCGCTGAAGTGTCTTCATGCACCCCGGCTCTGCGCCGGGGTGCTCTGCACATCCTGCGGCCGGCGCACATAAATAAAAAACATATTTAATTATAAAACTTTTTTTTTTATTAAATCAAATTAATAAAAAAACTGCGCAGGCACATCCGGCGGCGCACATCCTACCACGCACATCCTGCGGCGCATATCCTGCGGCCCACATCCTGCTGGAGGCGCACATACTAAATCATTTTTTTTTAAATTAAATTAAATCAAATTAATAAAAAATAATGGGCGCTCCCATCCTGCGGCGCACAAACTGCGGCTCACATCCTGCGGCACACATCCTGCGGGGGGCTCACATCCTGCGGGAGGTGCACATCCTAAATAAAAAAGTAAACATTTTATTTGATTTAAATTAATAAAAAAACTGGGCCGGCGGGCGGCACGCATCTTAAATCAGTAATTTTCAACCAGTGTGCCGCGAGAGATCTACCGGTCCATCGCAAAGGCAGTGTGGGTCGATCGCACGACTTGACAAGAGGTCAGGAGGACGGTCCGGCGCACGTACCCCCTCTTTTAATTTTTTTCGCCACGGTCACGCCCCCCGCCACATGGTCACGCGTTTAGATTTCTCCTCTGCTTTCTGTATCGCGCACGGCGGAGTTCCATCCCGATGCGCACACACACAGGTCAGCACACTCCCACCAGCGGACATGAGCGCTGATGAGTGGTGTGCAAAGCTGGCATACCTGGCTGTTATAGTTCGAATATTAAATTATGAAGCTGACCAATGGGTTTCCACCGTGAGTCCTGAAGGAGGCACGGCATCAAGCGATGTGAAGAGGAAGTGAAACTCTCTGACACCGACATCGAGGTGTTTGTTAGTGAGGTGGAGGTGAAGAGCGACTTTATGGGACAGCAGTGATGTCACTAATAAAGAAAATACACTGATACTCTGCCACTGCTGCTGTGGATAACACAATGTGTGAGATCAGAAATTGCTGAACCCTCGCTGAAGTGTCTTCATGCACATCCTGCGGCCGGCGCACATAAATAAAAAACATATTTAATTATAAAACTTTTTTTTTTATTAAATCAAATTAATAAAAAAACTGCGCCGGCACATCCTGCAGCTCACATCCTACGGCGCACATCCTGTGGCACACATCCTGCGGCGCATATCCTGCGGCGCACATCCTGCGGGAGGCGCACATAAATAAAAAACATATTTAATTATAAAACTTTTTTCTTTTTAAATCAAATTAAATCAAATTATTGAAAAAAAAATGGGCGCGCATATCTTGCGGCGCATATCCTGCGGGAGGCGCACATCCTAAATATTTTTTTTAAAAATTAAATTAAATCAAATTAATAAAAAAATATGGGCGCTCCCATCCTGCGGCGCACAAACTGCGGCTCACATCCTGCGGGAGGTGCACATCCTAAATAAAAAGTAAACATTTTATTTGATTTAAATTAATAAAAAAACTGTGCCGGCGGGCGGCGCAAATCTTAAATCAGTAATTTTCAACCAGTGTGCCGGGAGAGATCTACCGGTCCATCGCAAAGGCAGTGTGGGTCTATCGCACGACTGGACAAGAGGTCAGGAGGACACTCCGGCGCACGTACCCCCTCTTTTAATTTTTTTCGCCACGGCCACGCCCCCCCGCCACATGGACACTCGTTTAGATTTCTCCTCTGCTTTCTGTATCGCGCACGGCGGAGTTCCATCCCATTGCGCACACACACGGGTGAGCACACTCCCACCAGCGGACATGAGCGCTGATGAGTGGTGTGCAAAGCTGGCATACCTGGCTGTTATAGTTCGAATATTAAATTATGAAACTGACCAATGGGTTTCCACCGTGAGTCCTGAAGGAGGCACGGCATCAAGCGATGTGAAGAGGAAGTGAAACTCTCTGACACCGACATCGAGGTGTTTGTTAGTGAGGTGGAGGTGAAGAGCGACTTTATGGGACAGCAGTGATGTCACTAATAAAGAAAATACACTGATACTCTGCCACTGCTGCTGTGGATAACACAATGTGTGAGATCAGGAATTGCTGAACCCTCGCTTCCTCCTCATCCTTCCATTCGCATGCACACATCGTGCAGAACCCGCATCGGTGTCACGGCAGTATTTATCCATTTAGAGCATCGGACCGATTCCCTCACATCAGTGGATCCTTGCCTCCACTCTGAGATATTATTTGGAAAGAGGGGCTGAAGAGCCGCATGCGGCTCCGGAGCCGCAAATTGCTGACCCCTGGTTTAGGGTGACAGTTGAATGTCAATTGGGTTCACCACACATATCCAGAATAAACAGGACGGGAGGCTGTGATTTCAGAAATATACAATTTATTTAATACGTGCAAATTATTTTAAAAGACTGATCAAACAGCACTGGATCATGTGCAACGGTTGAAGTACTGGCCTGGACTTGTTACAAATAACAGATTAAAAAGGGAGAAGTTAAAGGCTCCAGACCCAATTCAACAAAGTTAAAATACCATGCATTAAACAAACATAGCCCACTTTAAGAATCCTACGCAAACGTTGGGATTTATCAAAACAAAGTTGACGGGAGAATTTGCGTATTTCCACGCAAACTGTGACCCATGCGTAAAAATGTTTTGGAGACGGGAAAGTGGGCACGCAGACTTGAGGTGGTGAACTGAAGCCAGATTATTGATCCACTTCATCATTTACATTAAAACCAACAGATCAGTTTTGCTCGCGCAACATATCTGTTCCCCACGAGCCTTTTAATAAAAAAATATATGAAACAACTGGCAGCAAATTACGTTCAGATTAGATTTAACCGCAGAGTTACGGAGCCAAGTCATTAACAGGTTTTAATAATATCTTCTAACACTGTGCGTGTATCAATAATTCACTGCAGTGAACGTGACTGAGCCATCAGGCGCACATAGCGACCCAGAGCGCAGGGAGCTCAGAGCGTTCACAGTGCGCAGAGCTCAGAGAGCAGAGCGCACAGAGAGCGCAGAGCTTGCAGAGCACAGAGCGCACAGGAGATCACTTACATAAAAATTAAGAAACTTTCCAAATAATATCCCAGAGTGGAGGCAAGGATCCACTGATGTGAGGGAATCGGTCCGATGCTCTAAATGGATAAATACTGCTGTGACACCGGTGCGGGGTTCTGCACGATGTGTGCATGCAAATGGAAGGATGAGGAGGAAGCGAGGGTTCAGCGAAGAGCGCGCGCAGGGCTCTGCCACTGCTGCTGTGGATAACACAATGTGTGAGATCAGAAATTGCTGAACCCTCGCTGAAGTGTCTTCATGCACCCCGGCTCTGCGCCGGGGTGCTCTGCACATCCTGCGGCCGGCGCACATAAATAAAAAACATATTTAATTATAAAACTTTTTTTTTTATTAAATCAAATTAATAAAAAAACTGCGCCGGCACATCCTGCAGCTCACATCCTACGGCGCACATCCTGTGGCACACATCCTGCGGCGCATATCCTGCGGCGCACATCCTGCGGGAGGCGCACATAAATAAAAAACATATTTAATTATAAAACTTTTTTCTTTTTAAATCAAATTAAATCAAATTATTGAAAAAAAAATGGGCGCGCATATCTTGCGGCGCATATCCTGCGGGAGGCGCACATCCTAAATATTTTTTTTAAAAATTAAATTAAATCAAATTAATAAAAAAATATGGGCGCTCCCATCCTGCGGCGCACAAACTGCGGCTCACATCCTGCGGGAGGTGCACATCCTAAATAAAAAGTAAACATTTTATTTGATTTAAATTAATAAAAAAACTGTGCCGGCGGGCGGCGCAAATCTTAAATCAGTAATTTTCAACCAGTGTGCCGGGAGAGATCTACCGGTCCATCGCAAAGGCAGTGTGGGTCTATCGCACGACTGGACAAGAGGTCAGGAGGACACTCCGGCGCACGTACCCCCTCTTTTAATTTTTTTCGCCACGGCCACGCCCCCCCGCCACATGGACACTCGTTTAGATTTCTCCTCTGCTTTCTGTATCGCGCACGGCGGAGTTCCATCCCATTGCGCACACACACGGGTGAGCACACTCCCACCAGCGGACATGAGCGCTGATGAGTGGTGTGCAAAGCTGGCATACCTGGCTGTTATAGTTCGAATATTAAATTATGAAACTGACCAATGGGTTTCCACCGTGAGTCCTGAAGGAGGCACGGCATCAAGCGATGTGAAGAGGAAGTGAAACTCTCTGACACCGACATCGAGGTGTTTGTTAGTGAGGTGGAGGTGAAGAGCGACTTTATGGGACAGCAGTGATGTCACTAATAAAGAAAATACACTGATACTCTGCCACTGCTGCTGTGGATAACACAATGTGTGAGATCAGAAATTGCTGAACCCTCGCTGACTCCTCATCCTTCCATTCGCATGCACACATCGTGCAGAACCCGCATCGGTGTCACGGCAGTATTTATCCATTTAGAGCATCGGACCGATTCCCTCACATCAGTGGATCCTTGCCTCCACTCTGAGATATTATTTGGAAAGAGGGGCTGAAGAGCCGCATGCGGCTCCGGAGCCGCAAATTGCTGACCCCTGGTTTAGGGTGACAGTTGAATGTCAATTGGGTTCACCACACATATCCAGAATAAACAGGACGGGAGGCTGTGATTTCAGAAATATACAATTTATTTAATACGTGCAAATTATTTTAAAAGACTGATCAAACAGCACTGGATCATGTGCAACGGTTGAAGTACTGGCCTGGACTTGTTACAAATAACAGATTAAAAAGGGAGAAGTTAAAGGCTCCAGACCCAATTCAACAAAGTTAAAATACCATGCATTAAACAAACATAGCCCACTTTAAGAATCCTACGCAAACGTTGGGATTTATCAAAACAAAGTTGACGGGAGAATTTGCGTATTTCCACGCAAACTGTGACCCATGCGTAAAAATGTTTTGGAGACGGGAAAGTGGGCACGCAGACTTGAGGTGGTGAACTGAAGCCAGATTATTGATCCACTTCATCATTTACATTAAAACCAACAGATCAGTTTTGCTCGCGCAACATATCTGTTCCCCACGAGCCTTTTAATAAAAAAATATATGAAACAACTGACAGCAAATTACGTTCAGATTAGATTTAACCGCAGAGTTACGGAGCCAAGTCATTAACAGGTTTTAATAATATCTTCTAACACTGTGCGTGTATCAATAATTCACTGCAGTGAACGTGACTGAGCCATCAGGCGCACATAGCGACCCAGAGCGCAGGGAGCGCAGAGCGTTCACAGTGCGCAGAGCTCAGAGAGCAGAGCGCACAGAGAGCGCAGAGCTTGCAGAGCACAGAGCGCACAGGAGATCACTTACATAAAAATTAAGAAACTTTCCAAATGATATCCAAGAGTGGAGGCAAGGATCCACTGATGTGAGGGAATCGGTCCGATGCTCTAAATGGATAAATACTGCTGTGACACCGGTGCGGGGTTCTGCACGATGTGTGCATGCAAATGGATGGATGAGGAGGAAGCGAGGGTTCAGCGAAGAGCGCGCGCAGGGCTCTGCCACTGCTGCTGTGGATAACACAATGTGTGAGATCAGAAATTGCTGAACCCTCGCTGAAGTGTCTTCATGCACCCCGGCTCTGCGCCGGGGTGCTCTGCACATCCTGCGGCCGGCGCACATAAATAAAAAACATATTTAATTATAAAACTTTTTTTTTTATTAAATCAAATTAATAAAAAAACTGCGCAGGCACATCCGGCGGCGCACATCCTACCACGCACATCCTGCGGCGCATATCCTGCGGCCCACATCCTGCTGGAGGCGCACATACTAAATCATTTTTTTTTAAATTAAATTAAATCAAATTAATAAAAAATAATGGGCGCTCCCATCCTGCGGCGCACAAACTGCGGCTCACATCCTGCGGCACACATCCTGCGGGCGGCTCACATCCTGCGGGAGGTGCACATCCTAAATAAAAAAGTAAACATTTTATTTGATTTAAATTAATAAAAAAACTGGGCCGGCGGGCGGCACGCATCTTAAATCAGTAATTTTCAACCAGTGTGCCGCGAGAGATCTACCGGTCCATCGCAAAGGCAGTGTGGGTCGATCGCACGACTTGACAAGAGGTCAGGAGGACGGTCCGGCGCACGTACCCCCTCTTTTAATTTTTTTCGCCACGGTCACGCCCCCCGCCACATGGTCACGCGTTTAGATTTCTCCTCTGCTTTCTGTATCGCGCACGGCGGAGTTCCATCCCGATGCGCACACACACAGGTCAGCACACTCCCACCAGCGGACATGAGCGCTGATGAGTGGTGTGCAAAGCTGGCATACCTGGCTGTTATAGTTCGAATATTAAATTATGAAGCTGACCAATGGGTTTCCACCGTGAGTCCTGAAGGAGGCACGGCATCAAGCGATGTGAAGAGGAAGTGAAACTCTCTGACACCGACATCGAGGTGTTTGTTAGTGAGGTGGAGGTGAAGAGCGACTTTATGGGACAGCAGTGATGTCACTAATAAAGAAAATACACTGATACTCTGCCACTGCTGCTGTGGATAACACAATGTGTGAGATCAGAAATTGCTGAACCCTCGCTGACTCCTCATCCTTCCATTCGCATGCACACATCGTGCAGAACCCGCATCGGTGTCACGGCAGTATTTATCCATTTAGAGCATCGGACCGATTCCCTCACATCAGTGGATCCTTGCCTCCACTCTGAGATATTATTTGGAAAGAGGGGCTGAAGAGCCGCATGCGGCTCCGGAGCCGCAAATTGCTGACCCCTGGTTTAGGGTGACAGTTGAATGTCAATTGGGTTCACCACACATATCCAGAATAAACAGGACGGGAGGCTGTGATTTCAGAAATATACAATTTATTTAATACGTGCAAATTATTTTAAAAGACTGATCAAACAGCACTGGATCATGTGCAACGGTTGAAGTACTGGCCTGGACTTGTTACAAATAACAGATTAAAAAGGGAGAAGTTAAAGGCTCCAGACCCAATTCAACAAAGTTAAAATACCATGCATTAAACAAACATAGCCCACTTTAAGAATCCTACGCAAACGTTGGGATTTATCAAAACAAAGTTGACGGGAGAATTTGCGTATTTCCACGCAAACTGTGACCCATGCGTAAAAATGTTTTGGAGACGGGAAAGTGGGCACGCAGACTTGAGGTGGTGAACTGAAGCCAGATTATTGATCCACTTCATCATTTACATTAAAACCAACAGATCAGTTTTGCTCGCGCAACATATCTGTTCCCCACGAGCCTTTTAATAAAAAAATATATGAAACAACTGACAGCAAATTACGTTCAGATTAGATTTAACCGCAGAGTTACGGAGCCAAGTCATTAACAGGTTTTAATAATATCTTCTAACACTGTGCGTGTATCAATAATTCACTGCAGTGAACGTGACTGAGCCATCAGGCGCACATAGCGACCCAGAGCGCAGGGAGCGCAGAGCGTTCACAGTGCGCAGAGCTCAGAGAGCAGAGCGCACAGAGAGCGCAGAGCTTGCAGAGCACAGAGCGCACAGGAGATCACTTACATAAAAATTAAGAAACTTTCCAAATAATATCCAAGAGTGGAGGCAAGGATCCACTGATGTGAGGGAATCGGTCCGATGCTCTAAATGGATAAATACTGCTGTGACACCGGTGCGGGGTTCTGCACGATGTGTGCATGCAAATGGATGGATGAGGAGGAAGCGAGGGTTCAGCGAAGAGCGCGCGCAGGGCTCTGCCACTGCTGCTGTGGATAACACAATGTGTGAGATCAGAAATTGCTGAACCCTCGCTGAAGTGTCTTCATGCACCCCGGCTCTGCGCCGGGGTGCTCTGCACATCCTGCGGCCGGCGCACATAAATAAAAAACATATTTAATTATAAAACTTTTTTTTTTATTAAATCAAATTAATAAAAAAACTGCGCAGGCACATCCGGCGGCGCACATCCTACCACGCACATCCTGCGGCGCATATCCTGCGGCCCACATCCTGCTGGAGGCGCACATACTAAATCATTTTTTTTTAAATTAAATTAAATCAAATTAATAAAAAATAATGGGCGCTCCCATCCTGCGGCGCACAAACTGCGGCTCACATCCTGCGGCACACATCCTGCGGGCGGCTCACATCCTGCGGGAGGTGCACATCCTAAATAAAAAAGTAAACATTTTATTTGATTTAAATTAATAAAAAAACTGGGCCGGCGGGCGGCACGCATCTTAAATCAGTAATTTTCAACCAGTGTGCCGCGAGAGATCTACCGGTCCATCGCAAAGGCAGTGTGGGTCGATCGCACGACTTGACAAGAGGTCAGGAGGACGGTCCGGCGCACGTACCCCCTCTTTTAATTTTTTTCGCCACGGTCACGCCCCCCGCCACATGGTCACGCGTTTAGATTTCTCCTCTGCTTTCTGTATCGCGCACGGCGGAGTTCCATCCCGATGCGCACACACACAGGTCAGCACACTCCCACCAGCGGACATGAGCGCTGATGAGTGGTGTGCAAAGCTGGCATACCTGGCTGTTATAGTTCGAATATTAAATTATGAAGCTGACCAATGGGTTTCCACCGTGAGTCCTGAAGGAGGCACGGCATCAAGCGATGTGAAGAGGAAGTGAAACTCTCTGACACCGACATCGAGGTGTTTGTTAGTGAGGTGGAGGTGAAGAGCGACTTTATGGGACAGCAGTGATGTCACTAATAAAGAAAATACACTGATACTCTGCCACTGCTGCTGTGGATAACACAATGTGTGAGATCAGAAATTGCTGAACCCTCGCTGACTCCTCATCCTTCCATTCGCATGCACACATCGTGCAGAACCCGCATCGGTGTCACGGCAGTATTTATCCATTTAGAGCATCGGACCGATTCCCTCACATCAGTGGATCCTTGCCTCCACTCTGAGATATTATTTGGAAAGAGGGGCTGAAGAGCCGCATGCGGCTCCGGAGCCGCAAATTGCTGACCCCTGGTTTAGGGTGACAGTTGAATGTCAATTGGGTTCACCACACATATCCAGAATAAACAGGACGGGAGGCTGTGATTTCAGAAATATACAATTTATTTAATACGTGCAAATTATTTTAAAAGACTGATCAAACAGCACTGGATCATGTGCAACGGTTGAAGTACTGGCCTGGACTTGTTACAAATAACAGATTAAAAAGGGAGAAGTTAAAGGCTCCAGACCCAATTCAACAAAGTTAAAATACCATGCATTAAACAAACATAGCCCACTTTAAGAATCCTACGCAAACGTTGGGATTTATCAAAACAAAGTTGACGGGAGAATTTGCGTATTTCCACGCAAACTGTGACCCATGCGTAAAAATGTTTTGGAGACGGGAAAGTGGGCACGCAGACTTGAGGTGGTGAACTGAAGCCAGATTATTGATCCACTTCATCATTTACATTAAAACCAACAGATCAGTTTTGCTCGCGCAACATATCTGTTCCCCACGAGCCTTTTAATAAAAAAATATATGAAACAACTGACAGCAAATTACGTTCAGATTAGATTTAACCGCAGAGTTACGGAGCCAAGTCATTAACAGGTTTTAATAATATCTTCTAACACTGTGCGTGTATCAATAATTCACTGCAGTGAACGTGACTGAGCCATCAGGCGCACATAGCGACCCAGAGCGCAGGGAGCGCAGAGCGTTCACAGTGCGCAGAGCTCAGAGAGCAGAGCGCACAGAGAGCGCAGAGCTTGCAGAGCACAGAGCGCACAGGAGATCACTTACATAAAAATTAAGAAACTTTCCAAATAATATCCAAGAGTGGAGGCAAGGATCCACTGATGTGAGGGAATCGGTCCGATGCTCTAAATGGATAAATACTGCTGTGACACCGGTGCGGGGTTCTGCACGATGTGTGCATGCAAATGGATGGATGAGGAGGAAGCGAGGGTTCAGCGAAGAGCGCGCGCAGGGCTCTGCCACTGCTGCTGTGGATAACACAATGTGTGAGATCAGAAATTGCTGAACCCTCGCTGAAGTGTCTTCATGCACCCCGGCTCTGCGCCGGGGTGCTCTGCACATCCTGCGGCCGGCGCACATAAATAAAAAACATATTTAATTATAAAACTTTTTTTTTTATTAAATCAAATTAATAAAAAAACTGCGCAGGCACATCCGGCGGCGCACATCCTACCACGCACATCCTGCGGCGCATATCCTGCGGCCCACATCCTGCTGGAGGCGCACATACTAAATCATTTTTTTTTAAATTAAATTAAATCAAATTAATAAAAAATAATGGGCGCTCCCATCCTGCGGCGCACAAACTGCGGCTCACATCCTGCGGCACACATCCTGCGGGCGGCTCACATCCTGCGGGAGGTGCACAT
Source organism: Pleuronectes platessa (assembly GCF_947347685.1). Lineage (NCBI taxonomy): Eukaryota > Metazoa > Chordata > Actinopteri > Pleuronectiformes > Pleuronectidae > Pleuronectes > Pleuronectes platessa. Next base: position 2,205,769 of record NC_070647.1, read on the forward strand.
CCTAAATAAAAAAGTAAACATTTTATTTGATTTAAATTAATAAAAAAACTGGGCCGGCGGGCGGCACGCATCTTAAATCAGTAATTTTCAACCAGTGTGCCGCGAGAGATCTACCGGTCCATCGCAAAGGCAGTGTGGGTCGATCGCACGACTTGACAAGAGGTCAGGAGGACGGTCCGGCGCACGTACCCCCTCTTTTAATTTTTTTCGCCACGGTCACGCCCCCCGCCACATGGTCACGCGTTTAGATTTCTCCTCTGCTTTCTGTATCGCGCACGGCGGAGTTCCATCCCGATGCGCACACACACAGGTCAGCACACTCCCACCAGCGGACATGAGCGCTGATGAGTGGTGTGCAAAGCTGGCATACCTGGCTGTTATAGTTCGAATATTAAATTATGAAGCTGACCAATGGGTTTCCACCGTGAGTCCTGAAGGAGGCACGGCATCAAGCGATGTGAAGAGGAAGTGAAACTCTCTGACACCGACATCGAGGTGTTTGTTAGTGAGGTGGAGGTGAAGAGCGACTTTATGGGACAGCAGTGATGTCACTAATAAAGAAAATACACTGATACTCTGCCACTGCTGCTGTGGATAACACAATGTGTGAGATCAGAAATTGCTGAACCCTCGCTGACTCCTCATCCTTCCATTCGCATGCACACATCGTGCAGAACCCGCATCGGTGTCACGGCAGTATTTATCCATTTAGAGCATCGGACCGATTCCCTCACATCAGTGGATCCTTGCCTCCACTCTGAGATATTATTTGGAAAGAGGGGCTGAAGAGCCGCATGCGGCTCCGGAGCCGCAAATTGCTGACCCCTGGTTTAGGGTGACAGTTGAATGTCAATTGGGTTCACCACACATATCCAGAATAAACAGGACGGGAGGCTGTGATTTCAGAAATATACAATTTATTTAATACGTGCAAATTATTTTAAAAGACTGATCAAACAGCACTGGATCATGTGCAACGGTTGAAGTACTGGCCTGGACTTGTTACAAATAACAGATTAAAAAGGGAGAAGTTAAAGGCTCCAGACCCAATTCAACAAAGTTAAAATACCATGCATTAAACAAACATAGCCCACTTTAAGAATCCTACGCAAACGTTGGGATTTATCAAAACAAAGTTGACGGGAGAATTTGCGTATTTCCACGCAAACTGTGACCCATGCGTAAAAATGTTTTGGAGACGGGAAAGTGGGCACGCAGACTTGAGGTGGTGAACTGAAGCCAGATTATTGATCCACTTCATCATTTACATTAAAACCAACAGATCAGTTTTGCTCGCGCAACATATCTGTTCCCCACGAGCCTTTTAATAAAAAAATATATGAAACAACTGACAGCAAATTACGTTCAGATTAGATTTAACCGCAGAGTTACGGAGCCAAGTCATTAACAGGTTTTAATAATATCTTCTAACACTGTGCGTGTATCAATAATTCACTGCAGTGAACGTGACTGAGCCATCAGGCGCACATAGCGACCCAGAGCGCAGGGAGCGCAGAGCGTTCACAGTGCGCAGAGCTCAGAGAGCAGAGCGCACAGAGAGCGCACAGCTTGCAGAGCACAGAGCGCACAGGAGATCACTTACATAAAAATTAAGAAACTTTCCAAATAATATCCAAGAGTGGAGGCAAGGATCCACTGATGTGAGGGAATCGGTCCGATGCTCTAAATGGATAAATACTGCTGTGACACCGGTGCGGGGTTCTGCACGATGTGTGCATGCAAATGGATGGATGAGGAGGAAGCGAGGGTTCAGCGAAGAGCGCGCGCAGGGCTCTGCCACTGCTGCTGTGGATAACACAATGTGTGAGATCAGAAATTGCTGAACCCTCGCTGAAGTGTCTTCATGCACCCCGGCTCTGCGCCGGGGTGCTCTGCACATCCTGCGGCCGGCGCACATAAATAAAAAACATATTTAATTATAAAACTTTTTTTTTTATTAAATCAAATTAATAAAAAAACTGCGCAGGCACATCCGGCGGCGCACATCCTACCACGCACATCCTGCGGCGCATATCCTGCGGCCCACATCCTGCTGGAGGCGCACATACTAAATCATTTTTTTTTAAATTAAATTAAATCAAATTAATAAAAAATAATGGGCGCTCCCATCCTGCGGCGCACAAACTGCGGCTCACATCCTGCGGCACACATCCTGCGGGCGGCTCACATCCTGCGGGAGGTGCACATCCTAAATAAAAAAGTAAACATTTTATTTGATTTAAATTAATAAAAAAACTGGGCCGGCGGGCGGCACGCATCTTAAATCAGTAATTTTCAACCAGTGTGCCGCGAGAGATCTACCGGTCCATCGCAAAGGCAGTGTGGGTCGATCGCACGACTTGACAAGAGGTCAGGAGGACGGTCCGGCGCACGTACCCCCTCTTTTAATTTTTTTCGCCACGGTCACGCCCCCCGCCACATGGTCACGCGTTTAGATTTCTCCTCTGCTTTCTGTATCGCGCACGGCGGAGTTCCATCCCGATGCGCACACACACAGGTCAGCACACTCCCACCAGCGGACATGAGCGCTGATGAGTGGTGTGCAAAGCTGGCATACCTGGCTGTTATAGTTCGAATATTAAATTATGAAGCTGACCAATGGGTTTCCACCGTGAGTCCTGAAGGAGGCACGGCATCAAGCGATGTGAAGAGGAAGTGAAACTCTCTGACACCGACATCGAGGTGTTTGTTAGTGAGGTGGAGGTGAAGAGCGACTTTATGGGACAGCAGTGATGTCACTAATAAAGAAAATACACTGATACTCTGCCACTGCTGCTGTGGATAACACAATGTGTGAGATCAGAAATTGCTGAACCCTCGCTGACTCCTCATCCTTCCATTCGCATGCACACATCGTGCAGAACCCGCATCGGTGTCACGGCAGTATTTATCCATTTAGAGCATCGGACCGATTCCCTCACATCAGTGGATCCTTGCCTCCACTCTGAGATATTATTTGGAAAGAGGGGCTGAAGAGCCGCATGCGGCTCCGGAGCCGCAAATTGCTGACCCCTGGTTTAGGGTGACAGTTGAATGTCAATTGGGTTCACCACACATATCCAGAATAAACAGGACGGGAGGCTGTGATTTCAGAAATATACAATTTATTTAATACGTGCAAATTATTTTAAAAGACTGATCAAACAGCACTGGATCATGTGCAACGGTTGAAGTACTGGCCTGGACTTGTTACAAATAACAGATTAAAAAGGGAGAAGTTAAAGGCTCCAGACCCAATTCAACAAAGTTAAAATACCATGCATTAAACAAACATAGCCCACTTTAAGAATCCTACGCAAACGTTGGGATTTATCAAAACAAAGTTGACGGGAGAATTTGCGTATTTCCACGCAAACTGTGACCCATGCGTAAAAATGTTTTGGAGACGGGAAAGTGGGCACGCAGACTTGAGGTGGTGAACTGAAGCCAGATTATTGATCCACTTCATCATTTACATTAAAACCAACAGATCAGTTTTGCTCGCGCAACATATCTGTTCCCCACGAGCCTTTTAATAAAAAAATATATGAAACAACTGACAGCAAATTACGTTCAGATTAGATTTAACCGCAGAGTTACGGAGCCAAGTCATTAACAGGTTTTAATAATATCTTCTAACACTGTGCGTGTATCAATAATTCACTGCAGTGAACGTGACTGAGCCATCAGGCGCACATAGCGACCCAGAGCGCAGGGAGCGCAGAGCGTTCACAGTGCGCAGAGCTCAGAGAGCAGAGCGCACAGAGAGCGCACAGCTTGCAGAGCACAGAGCGCACAGGAGATCACTTACATAAAAATTAAGAAACTTTCCAAATAATATCCAAGAGTGGAGGCAAGGATCCACTGATGTGAGGGAATCGGTCCGATGCTCTAAATGGATAAATACTGCTGTGACACCGGTGCGGGGTTCTGCACGATGTGTGCATGCAAATGGATGGATGAGGAGGAAGCGAGGGTTCAGCGAAGAGCGCGCGCAGGGCTCTGCCACTGCTGCTGTGGATAACACAATGTGTGAGATCAGAAATTGCTGAACCCTCGCTGAAGTGTCTTCATGCACCCCGGCTCTGCGCCGGGGTGCTCTGCACATCCTGCGGCCGGCGCACATAAATAAAAAACATATTTAATTATAAAACTTTTTTTTTTATTAAATCAAATTAATAAAAAAACTGCGCAGGCACATCCGGCGGCGCACATCCTACCACGCACATCCTGCGGCGCATATCCTGCGGCCCACATCCTGCTGGAGGCGCACATACTAAATCATTTTTTTTTAAATTAAATTAAATCAAATTAATAAAAAATAATGGGCGCTCCCATCCTGCGGCGCACAAACTGCGGCTCACATCCTGCGGCACACATCCTGCGGGCGGCTCACATCCTGCGGGAGGTGCACATCCTAAATAAAAAAGTAAACATTTTATTTGATTTAAATTAATAAAAAAACTGGGCCGGCGGGCGGCACGCATCTTAAATCAGTAATTTTCAACCAGTGTGCCGCGAGAGATCTACCGGTCCATCGCAAAGGCAGTGTGGGTCGATCGCACGACTTGACAAGAGGTCAGGAGGACGGTCCGGCGCACGTACCCCCTCTTTTAATTTTTTTCGCCACGGTCACGCCCCCCGCCACATGGTCACGCGTTTAGATTTCTCCTCTGCTTTCTGTATCGCGCACGGCGGAGTTCCATCCCGATGCGCACACACACAGGTCAGCACACTCCCACCAGCGGACATGAGCGCTGATGAGTGGTGTGCAAAGCTGGCATACCTGGCTGTTATAGTTCGAATATTAAATTATGAAGCTGACCAATGGGTTTCCACCGTGAGTCCTGAAGGAGGCACGGCATCAAGCGATGTGAAGAGGAAGTGAAACTCTCTGACACCGACATCGAGGTGTTTGTTAGTGAGGTGGAGGTGAAGAGCGACTTTATGGGACAGCAGTGATGTCACTAATAAAGAAAATACACTGATACTCTGCCACTGCTGCTGTGGATAACACAATGTGTGAGATCAGAAATTGCTGAACCCTCGCTGACTCCTCATCCTTCCATTCGCATGCACACATCGTGCAGAACCCGCATCGGTGTCACGGCAGTATTTATCCATTTAGAGCATCGGACCGATTCCCTCACATCAGTGGATCCTTGCCTCCACTCTGAGATATTATTTGGAAAGAGGGGCTGAAGAGCCGCATGCGGCTCCGGAGCCGCAAATTGCTGACCCCTGGTTTAGGGTGACAGTTGAATGTCAATTGGGTTCACCACACATATCCAGAATAAACAGGACGGGAGGCTGTGATTTCAGAAATATACAATTTATTTAATACGTGCAAATTATTTTAAAAGACTGATCAAACAGCACTGGATCATGTGCAACGGTTGAAGTACTGGCCTGGACTTGTTACAAATAACAGATTAAAAAGGGAGAAGTTAAAGGCTCCAGACCCAATTCAACAAAGTTAAAATACCATGCATTAAACAAACATAGCCCACTTTAAGAATCCTACGCAAACGTTGGGATTTATCAAAACAAAGTTGACGGGAGAATTTGCGTATTTCCACGCAAACTGTGACCCATGCGTAAAAATGTTTTGGAGACGGGAAAGTGGGCACGCAGACTTGAGGTGGTGAACTGAAGCCAGATTATTGATCCACTTCATCATTTACATTAAAACCAACAGATCAGTTTTGCTCGCGCAACATATCTGTTCCCCACGAGCCTTTTAATAAAAAAATATATGAAACAACTGACAGCAAATTACGTTCAGATTAGATTTAACCGCAGAGTTACGGAGCCAAGTCATTAACAGGTTTTAATAATATCTTCTAACACTGTGCGTGTATCAATAATTCACTGCAGTGAACGTGACTGAGCCATCAGGCGCACATAGCGACCCAGAGCGCAGGGAGCGCAGAGCGTTCACAGTGCGCAGAGCTCAGAGAGCAGAGCGCACAGAGAGCGCACAGCTTGCAGAGCACAGAGCGCACAGGAGATCACTTACATAAAAATTAAGAAACTTTCCAAATAATATCCAAGAGTGGAGGCAAGGATCCACTGATGTGAGGGAATCGGTCCGATGCTCTAAATGGATAAATACTGCTGTGACACCGGTGCGGGGTTCTGCACGATGTGTGCATGCAAATGGATGGATGAGGAGGAAGCGAGGGTTCAGCGAAGAGCGCGCGCAGGGCTCTGCCACTGCTGCTGTGGATAACACAATGTGTGAGATCAGAAATTGCTGAACCCTCGCTGAAGTGTCTTCATGCACCCCGGCTCTGCGCCGGGGTGCTCTGCACATCCTGCGGCCGGCGCACATAAATAAAAAACATATTTAATTATAAAACTTTTTTTTTTATTAAATCAAATTAATAAAAAAACTGCGCAGGCACATCCGGCGGCGCACATCCTACCACGCACATCCTGCGGCGCATATCCTGCGGCCCACATCCTGCTGGAGGCGCACATACTAAATCATTTTTTTTTAAATTAAATTAAATCAAATTAATAAAAAATAATGGGCGCTCCCATCCTGCGGCGCACAAACTGCGGCTCACATCCTGCGGCACACATCCTGCGGGCGGCTCACATCCTGCGGGAGGTGCACATCCTAAATAAAAAAGTAAACATTTTATTTGATTTAAATTAATAAAAAAACTGGGCCGGCGGGCGGCACGCATCTTAAATCAGTAATTTTCAACCAGTGTGCCGCGAGAGATCTACCGGTCCATCGCAAAGGCAGTGTGGGTCGATCGCACGACTTGACAAGAGGTCAGGAGGACGGTCCGGCGCACGTACCCCCTCTTTTAATTTTTTTCGCCACGGTCACGCCCCCCGCCACATGGTCACGCGTTTAGATTTCTCCTCTGCTTTCTGTATCGCGCACGGCGGAGTTCCATCCCGATGCGCACACACACAGGTCAGCACACTCCCACCAGCGGACATGAGCGCTGATGAGTGGTGTGCAAAGCTGGCATACCTGGCTGTTATAGTTCGAATATTAAATTATGAAGCTGACCAATGGGTTTCCACCGTGAGTCCTGAAGGAGGCACGGCATCAAGCGATGTGAAGAGGAAGTGAAACTCTCTGACACCGACATCGAGGTGTTTGTTAGTGAGGTGGAGGTGAAGAGCGACTTTATGGGACAGCAGTGATGTCACTAATAAAGAAAATACACTGATACTCTGCCACTGCTGCTGTGGATAACACAATGTGTGAGATCAGAAATTGCTGAACCCTCGCTGACTCCTCATCCTTCCATTCGCATGCACACATCGTGCAGAACCCGCATCGGTGTCACGGCAGTATTTATCCATTTAGAGCATCGGACCGATTCCCTCACATCAGTGGATCCTTGCCTCCACTCTGAGATATTATTTGGAAAGAGGGGCTGAAGAGCCGCATGCGGCTCCGGAGCCGCAAATTGCTGACCCCTGGTTTAGGGTGACAGTTGAATGTCAATTGGGTTCACCACACATATCCAGAATAAACAGGACGGGAGGCTGTGATTTCAGAAATATACAATTTATTTAATACGTGCAAATTATTTTAAAAGACTGATCAAACAGCACTGGATCATGTGCAACGGTTGAAGTACTGGCCTGGACTTGTTACAAATAACAGATTAAAAAGGGAGAAGTTAAAGGCTCCAGACCCAATTCAACAAAGTTAAAATACCATGCATTAAACAAACATAGCCCACTTTAAGAATCCTACGCAAACGTTGGGATTTATCAAAACAAAGTTGACGGGAGAATTTGCGTATTTCCACGCAAACTGTGACCCATGCGTAAAAATGTTTTGGAGACGGGAAAGTGGGCACGCAGACTTGAGGTGGTGAACTGAAGCCAGATTATTGATCCACTTCATCATTTACATTAAAACCAACAGATCAGTTTTGCTCGCGCAACATATCTGTTCCCCACGAGCCTTTTAATAAAAAAATATATGAAACAACTGACAGCAAATTACGTTCAGATTAGATTTAACCGCAGAGTTACGGAGCCAAGTCATTAACAGGTTTTAATAATATCTTCTAACACTGTGCGTGTATCAATAATTCACTGCAGTGAACGTGACTGAGCCATCAGGCGCACATAGCGACCCAGAGCGCAGGGAGCGCAGAGCGTTCACAGTGCGCAGAGCTCAGAGAGCAGAGCGCACAGAGAGCGCAGAGCTTGCAGAGCACAGAGCGCACAGGAGATCACTTACATAAAAATTAAGAAACTTTCCAAATAATATCCAAGAGTGGAGGCAAGGATCCACTGATGTGAGGGAATCGGTCCGATGCTCTAAATGGATAAATACTGCTGTGACACCGGTGCGGGGTTCTGCACGATGTGTGCATGCAAATGGATGGATGAGGAGGAAGCGAGGGTTCAGCGAAGAGCGCGCGCAGGGCTCTGCCACTGCTGCTGTGGATAACACAATGTGTGAGATCAGAAATTGCTGAACCCTCGCTGAAGTGTCTTCATGCACCCCGGCTCTGCGCCGGGGTGCTCTGCACATCCTGCGGCCGGCGCACATAAATAAAAAACATATTTAATTATAAAACTTTTTTTTTTATTAAATCAAATTAATAAAAAAACTGCGCAGGCACATCCGGCGGCGCACATCCTACCACGCACATCCTGCGGCGCATATCCTGCGGCCCACATCCTGCTGGAGGCGCACATACTAAATCATTTTTTTTTAAATTAAATTAAATCAAATTAATAAAAAATAATGGGCGCTCCCATCCTGCGGCGCACAAACTGCGGCTCACATCCTGCGGCACACATCCTGCGGGCGGCTCACAACCTGCGGGAGGTGCACATCCTAAATAAAAAAGTAAACATTTTATTTGATTTAAATTAATAAAAAAACTGGGCCGGCGGGCGGCACGCATCTTAAATCAGTAATTTTCAACCAGTGTGCCGCGAGAGATCTACCGGTCCATCGCAAAGGCAGTGTGGGTCGATCGCACGACTTGACAAGAGGTCAGGAGGACGGTCCGGCGCACGTACCCCCTCTTTTAATTTTTTTCGCCACGGTCACGCCCCCCGCCACATGGTCACGCGTTTAGATTTCTCCTCTGCTTTCTGTATCGCGCACGGCGGAGTTCCATCCCGATGCGCACACACACAGGTCAGCACACTCCCACCAGCGGACATGAGCGCTGATGAGTGGTGTGCAAAGCTGGCATACCTGGCTGTTATAGTTCGAATATTAAATTATGAAGCTGACCAATGGGTTTCCACCGTGAGTCCTGAAGGAGGCACGGCATCAAGCGATGTGAAGAGGAAGTGAAACTCTCTGACACCGACATCGAGGTGTTTGTTAGTGAGGTGGAGGTGAAGAGCGACTTTATGGGACAGCAGTGATGTCACTAATAAAGAAAATACACTGATACTCTGCCACTGCTGCTGTGGATAACACAATGTGTGAGATCAGAAATTGCTGAACCCTCGCTGACTCCTCATCCTTCCATTCGCATGCACACATCGTGCAGAACCCGCATCGGTGTCACGGCAGTATTTATCCATTTAGAGCATCGGACCGATTCCCTCACATCAGTGGATCCTTGCCTCCACTCTGAGATATTATTTGGAAAGAGGGGCTGAAGAGCCGCATGCGGCTCCGGAGCCGCAAATTGCTGACCCCTGGTTTAGGGTGACAGTTGAATGTCAATTGGGTTCACCACACATATCCAGAATAAACAGGACGGGAGGCTGTGATTTCAGAAATATACAATTTATTTAATACGTGCAAATTATTTTAAAAGACTGATCAAACAGCACTGGATCATGTGCAACGGTTGAAGTACTGGCCTGGACTTGTTACAAATAACAGATTAAAAAGGGAGAAGTTAAAGGCTCCAGACCCAATTCAACAAAGTTAAAATACCATGCATTAAACAAACATAGCCCACTTTAAGAATCCTACGCAAACGTTGGGATTTATCAAAACAAAGTTGACGGGAGAATTTGCGTATTTCCACGCAAACTGTGACCCATGCGTAAAAATGTTTTGGAGACGGGAAAGTGGGCACGCAGACTTGAGGTGGTGAACTGAAGCCAGATTATTGATCCACTTCATCATTTACATTAAAACCAACAGATCAGTTTTGCTCGCGCAACATATCTGTTCCCCACGAGCCTTTTAATAAAAAAATATATGAAACAACTGACAGCAAATTACGTTCAGATTAGATTTAACCGCAGAGTTACGGAGCCAAGTCATTAACAGGTTTTAATAATATCTTCTAACACTGTGCGTGTATCAATAATTCACTGCAGTGAACGTGACTGAGCCATCAGGCGCACATAGCGACCCAGAGCGCAGGGAGCGCAGAGCGTTCACAGTGCGCAGAGCTCAGAGAGCAGAGCGCACAGAGAGCGCAGAGCTTGCAGAGCACAGAGCGCACAGGAGATCACTTACATAAAAATTAAGAAACTTTCCAAATAATATCCAAGAGTGGAGGCAAGGATCCACTGATGTGAGGGAATCGGTCCGATGCTCTAAATGGATAAATACTGCTGTGACACCGGTGCGGGGTTCTGCACGATGTGTGCATGCAAATGGATGGATGAGGAGGAAGCGAGGGTTCAGCGAAGAGCGCGCGCAGGGCTCTGCCACTGCTGCTGTGGATAACACAATGTGTGAGATCAGAAATTGCTGAACCCTCGCTGAAGTGTCTTCATGCACCCCGGCTCTGCGCCGGGGTGCTCTGCACATCCTGCGGCCGGCGCACATAAATAAAAAACATATTTAATTATAAAACTTTTTTTTTTATTAAATCAAATTAATAAAAAAACTGCGCAGGCACATCCGGCGGCGCACATCCTACCACGCACATCCTGCGGCGCATATCCTGCGGCCCACATCCTGCTGGAGGCGCACATACTAAATCATTTTTTTTTAAATTAAATTAAATCAAATTAATAAAAAATAATGGGCGCTCCCATCCTGCGGCGCACAAACTGCGGCTCACATCCTGCGGCACACATCCTGCGGGCGGCTCACAACCTGCGGGAGGTGCACATCCTAAATAAAAAAGTAAACATTTTATTTGATTTAAATTAATAAAAAAACTGGGCCGGCGGGCGGCACGCATCTTAAATCAGTAATTTTCAACCAGTGTGCCGCGAGAGATCTACCGGTCCATCGCAAAGGCAGTGTGGGTCGATCGCACGACTTGACAAGAGGTCAGGAGGACGGTCCGGCGCACGTACCCCCTCTTTTAATTTTTTTCGCCACGGTCACGCCCCCCGCCACATGGTCACGCGTTTAGATTTCTCCTCTGCTTTCTGTATCGCGCACGGCGGAGTTCCATCCCGATGCGCACACACACAGGTCAGCACACTCCCACCAGCGGACATGAGCGCTGATGAGTGGTGTGCAAAGCTGGCATACCTGGCTGTTATAGTTCGAATATTAAATTATGAAGCTGACCAATGGGTTTCCACCGTGAGTCCTGAAGGAGGCACGGCATCAAGCGATGTGAAGAGGAAGTGAAACTCTCTGACACCGACATCGAGGTGTTTGTTAGTGAGGTGGAGGTGAAGAGCGACTTTATGGGACAGCAGTGATGTCACTAATAAAGAAAATACACTGATACTCTGCCACTGCTGCTGTGGATAACACAATGTGTGAGATCAGAAATTGCTGAACCCTCGCTGACTCCTCATCCTTCCATTCGCATGCACACATCGTGCAGAACCCGCATCGGTGTCACGGCAGTATTTATCCATTTAGAGCATCGGACCGATTCCCTCACATCAGTGGATCCTTGCCTCCACTCTGAGATATTATTTGGAAAGAGGGGCTGAAGAGCCGCATGCGGCTCCGGAGCCGCAAATTGCTGACCCCTGGTTTAGGGTGACAGTTGAATGTCAATTGGGTTCACCACACATATCCAGAATAAACAGGACGGGAGGCTGTGATTTCAGAAATATACAATTTATTTAATACGTGCAAATTATTTTAAAAGACTGATCAAACAGCACTGGATCATGTGCAACGGTTGAAGTACTGGCCTGGACTTGTTACAAATAACAGATTAAAAAGGGAGAAGTTAAAGGCTCCAGACCCAATTCAACAAAGTTAAAATACCATGCATTAAACAAACATAGCCCACTTTAAGAATCCTACGCAAACGTTGGGATTTATCAAAACAAAGTTGACGGGAGAATTTGCGTATTTCCACGCAAACTGTGACCCATGCGTAAAAATGTTTTGGAGACGGGAAAGTGGGCACGCAGACTTGAGGTGGTGAACTGAAGCCAGATTATTGATCCACTTCATCATTTACATTAAAACCAACAGATCAGTTTTGCTCGCGCAACATATCTGTTCCCCACGAGCCTTTTAATAAAAAAATATATGAAACAACTGACAGCAAATTACGTTCAGATTAGATTTAACCGCAGAGTTACGGAGCCAAGTCATTAACAGGTTTTAATAATATCTTCTAACACTGTGCGTGTATCAATAATTCACTGCAGTGAACGTGACTGAGCCATCAGGCGCACATAGCGACCCAGAGCGCAGGGAGCGCAGAGCGTTCACAGTGCGCAGAGCTCAGAGAGCAGAGCGCACAGAGAGCGCAGAGCTTGCAGAGCACAGAGCGCACAGGAGATCACTTACATAAAAATTAAGAAACTTTCCAAATAATATCCAAGAGTGGAGGCAAGGATCCACTGATGTGAGGGAATCGGTCCGATGCTCTAAATGGATAAATACTGCTGTGACACCGGTGCGGGGTTCTGCACGATGTGTGCATGCAAATGGATGGATGAGGAGGAAGCGAGGGTTCAGCGAAGAGCGCGCGCAGGGCTCTGCCACTGCTGCTGTGGATAACACAATGTGTGAGATCAGAAATTGCTGAACCCTCGCTGAAGTGTCTTCATGCACCCCGGCTCTGCGCCGGGGTGCTCTGCACATCCTGCGGCCGGCGCACATAAATAAAAAACATATTTAATTATAAAACTTTTTTTTTTATTAAATCAAATTAATAAAAAAACTGCGCAGGCACATCCGGCGGCGCACATCCTACCACGCACATCCTGCGGCGCATATCCTGCGGCCCACATCCTGCTGGAGGCGCACATACTAAATCATTTTTTTTTAAATTAAATTAAATCAAATTAATAAAAAATAATGGGCGCTCCCATCCTGCGGCGCACAAACTGCGGCTCACATCCTGCGGCACACATCCTGCGGGCGGCTCACAACCTGCGGGAGGTGCACATCCTAAATAAAAAAGTAAACATTTTATTTGATTTAAATTAATAAAAAAACTGGGCCGGCGGGCGGCACGCATCTTAAATCAGTAATTTTCAACCAGTGTGCCGCGAGAGATCTACCGGTCCATCGCAAAGGCAGTGTGGGTCGATCGCACGACTTGACAAGAGGTCAGGAGGACGGTCCGGCGCACGTACCCCCTCTTTTAATTTTTTTCGCCACGGTCACGCCCCCCGCCACATGGTCACGCGTTTAGATTTCTCCTCTGCTTTCTGTATCGCGCACGGCGGAGTTCCATCCCGATGCGCACACACACAGGTCAGCACACTCCCACCAGCGGACATGAGCGCTGATGAGTGGTGTGCAAAGCTGGCATACCTGGCTGTTATAGTTCGAATATTAAATTATGAAGCTGACCAATGGGTTTCCACCGTGAGTCCTGAAGGAGGCACGGCATCAAGCGATGTGAAGAGGAAGTGAAACTCTCTGACACCGACATCGAGGTGTTTGTTAGTGAGGTGGAGGTGAAGAGCGACTTTATGGGACAGCAGTGATGTCACTAATAAAGAAAATACACTGATACTCTGCCACTGCTGCTGTGGATAACACAATGTGTGAGATCAGAAATTGCTGAACCCTCGCTGACTCCTCATCCTTCCATTCGCATGCACACATCGTGCAGAACCCGCATCGGTGTCACGGCAGTATTTATCCATTTAGAGCATCGGACCGATTCCCTCACATCAGTGGATCCTTGCCTCCACTCTGAGATATTATTTGGAAAGAGGGGCTGAAGAGCCGCATGCGGCTCCGGAGCCGCAAATTGCTGACCCCTGGTTTAGGGTGACAGTTGAATGTCAATTGGGTTCACCACACATATCCAGAATAAACAGGACGGGAGGCTGTGATTTCAGAAATATACAATTTATTTAATACGTGCAAATTATTTTAAAAGACTGATCAAACAGCACTGGATCATGTGCAACGGTTGAAGTACTGGCCTGGACTTGTTACAAATAACAGATTAAAAAGGGAGAAGTTAAAGGCTCCAGACCCAATTCAACAAAGTTAAAATACCATGCATTAAACAAACATAGCCCACTTTAAGAATCCTACGCAAACGTTGGGATTTATCAAAACAAAGTTGACGGGAGAATTTGCGTATTTCCACGCAAACTGTGACCCATGCGTAAAAATGTTTTGGAGACGGGAAAGTGGGCACGCAGACTTGAGGTGGTGAACTGAAGCCAGATTATTGATCCACTTCATCATTTACATTAAAACCAACAGATCAGTTTTGCTCGCGCAACATATCTGTTCCCCACGAGCCTTTTAATAAAAAAATATATGAAACAACTGACAGCAAATTACGTTCAGATTAGATTTAACCGCAGAGTTACGGAGCCAAGTCATTAACAGGTTTTAATAATATCTTCTAACACTGTGCGTGTATCAATAATTCACTGCAGTGAACGTGACTGAGCCATCAGGCGCACATAGCGACCCAGAGCGCAGGGAGCGCAGAGCGTTCACAGTGCGCAGAGCTCAGAGAGCAGAGCGCACAGAGAGCGCAGAGCTTGCAGAGCACAGAGCGCACAGGAGATCACTTACATAAAAATTAAGAAACTTTCCAAATAATATCCAAGAGTGGAGGCAAGGATCCACTGATGTGAGGGAATCGGTCCGATGCTCTAAATGGATAAATACTGCTGTGACACCGGTGCGGGGTTCTGCACGATGTGTGCATGCAAATGGATGGATGAGGAGGAAGCGAGGGTTCAGCGAAGAGCGCGCGCAGGGCTCTGCCACTGCTGCTGTGGATAACACAATGTGTGAGATCAGAAATTGCTGAACCCTCGCTGAAGTGTCTTCATGCACCCCGGCTCTGCGCCGGGGTGCTCTGCACATCCTGCGGCCGGCGCACATAAATAAAAAACATATTTAATTATAAAACTTTTTTTTTTATTAAATCAAATTAATAAAAAAACTGCGCAGGCACATCCGGCGGCGCACATCCTACCACGCACATCCTGCGGCGCATATCCTGCGGCCCACATCCTGCTGGAGGCGCACATACTAAATCATTTTTTTTTAAATTAAATTAAATCAAATTAATAAAAAATAATGGGCGCTCCCATCCTGCGGCGCACAAACTGCGGCTCACATCCTGCGGCACACATCCTGCGGGCGGCTCACATCCTGCGGGAGGTGCACATCCTAAATAAAAAAGTAAACATTTTATTTGATTTAAATTAATAAAAAAACTGGGCCGGCGGGCGGCACGCATCTTAAATCAGTAATTTTCAACCAGTGTGCCGCGAGAGATCTACCGGTCCATCGCAAAGGCAGTGTGGGTCGATCGCACGACTTGACAAGAGGTCAGGAGGACGGTCCGGCGCACGTACCCCCTCTTTTAATTTTTTTCGCCACGGTCACGCCCCCCGCCACATGGTCACGCGTTTAGATTTCTCCTCTGCTTTCTGTATCGCGCACGGCGGAGTTCCATCCCGATGCGCACACACACAGGTCAGCACACTCCCACCAGCGGACATGAGCGCTGATGAGTGGTGTGCAAAGCTGGCATACCTGGCTGTTATAGTTCGAATATTAAATTATGAAGCTGACCAATGGGTTTCCACCGTGAGTCCTGAAGGAGGCACGGCATCAAGCGATGTGAAGAGGAAGTGAAACTCTCTGACACCGACATCGAGGTGTTTGTTAGTGAGGTGGAGGTGAAGAGCGACTTTATGGGACAGCAGTGATGTCACTAATAAAGAAAATACACTGATACTCTGCCACTGCTGCTGTGGATAACACAATGTGTGAGATCAGAAATTGCTGAACCCTCGCTGACTCCTCATCCTTCCATTCGCATGCACACATCGTGCAGAACCCGCATCGGTGTCACGGCAGTATTTATCCATTTAGAGCATCGGACCGATTCCCTCACATCAGTGGATCCTTGCCTCCACTCTGAGATATTATTTGGAAAGAGGGGCTGAAGAGCCGCATGCGGCTCCGGAGCCGCAAATTGCTGACCCCTGGTTTAGGGTGACAGTTGAATGTCAATTGGGTTCACCACACATATCCAGAATAAACAGGACGGGAGGCTGTGATTTCAGAAATATACAATTTATTTAATACGTGCAAATTATTTTAAAAGACTGATCAAACAGCACTGGATCATGTGCAGCGGTTGAAGTACTGGCCTGGACTTGTTACAAATAACAGATTAAAAAGGGAGAAGTTAAAGGCTCCAGACCCAATTCAACAAAGTTAAAATACCATGCATTAAACAAACATAGCCCACTTTAAGAATCCTACGCAAACGTTGGGATTTATCAAAACAAAGTTGACGGGAGAATTTGCGTATTTCCACGCAAACTGTGACCCATGCGTAAAAATGTTTTGGAGACGGGAAAGTGGGCACGCAGACTTGAGGTGGTGAACTGAAGCCAGATTATTGATCCACTTCATCATTTACATTAAAACCAACAGATCAGTTTTGCTCGCGCAACATATCTGTTCCCCACGAGCCTTTTAATAAAAAAATATATGAAACAACTGACAGCAAATTACGTTCAGATTAGATTTAACCGCAGAGTTACGGAGCCAAGTCATTAACAGGTTTTAATAATATCTTCTAACACTGTGCGTGTATCAATAATTCACTGCAGTGAACGTGACTGAGCCATCAGGCGCACATAGCGACCCAGAGCGCAGGGAGCGCAGAGCGTTCACAGTGCGCAGAGCTCAGAGAGCAGAGCGCACAGAGAGCGCAGAGCTTGCAGAGCACAGAGCGCACAGGAGATCACTTACATAAAAATTAAGAAACTTTCCAAATAATATCCAAGAGTGGAGGCAAGGATCCACTGATGTGAGGGAATCGGTCCGATGCTCTAAATGGATAAATACTGCTGTGACACCGGTGCGGGGTTCTGCACGATGTGTGCATGCAAATGGATGGATGAGGAGGAAGCGAGGGTTCAGCGAAGAGCGCGCGCAGGGCTCTGCCACTGCTGCTGTGGATAACACAATGTGTGAGATCAGAAATTGCTGAACCCTCGCTGAAGTGTCTTCATGCACCCCGGCTCTGCGCCGGGGTGCTCTGCACATCCTGCGGCCGGCGCACATAAATAAAAAACATATTTAATTATAAAACTTTTTTTTTTATTAAATCAAATTAATAAAAAAACTGCGCAGGCACATCCGGCGGCGCACATCCTACCACGCACATCCTGCGGCGCATATCCTGCGGCCCACATCCTGCTGGAGGCGCACATACTAAATCATTTTTTTTTAAATTAAATTAAATCAAATTAATAAAAAATAATGGGCGCTCCCATCCTGCGGCGCACAAACTGCGGCTCACATCCTGCGGCACACATCCTGCGGGCGGCTCACATCCTGCGGGAGGTGCACATCCTAAATAAAAAAGTAAACATTTTATTTGATTTAAATTAATAAAAAAACTGGGCCGGCGGGCGGCACGCATCTTAAATCAGTAATTTTCAACCAGTGTGCCGCGAGAGATCTACCGGTCCATCGCAAAGGCAGTGTGGGTCGATCGCACGACTTGACAAGAGGTCAGGAGGACGGTCCGGCGCACGTACCCCCTCTTTTAATTTTTTTCGCCACGGTCACGCCCCCCGCCACATGGTCACGCGTTTAGATTTCTCCTCTGCTTTCTGTATCGCGCACGGCGGAGTTCCATCCCGATGCGCACACACACAGGTCAGCACACTCCCACCAGCGGACATGAGCGCTGATGAGTGGTGTGCAAAGCTGGCATACCTGGCTGTTATAGTTCGAATATTAAATTATGAAGCTGACCAATGGGTTTCCACCGTGAGTCCTGAAGGAGGCACGGCATCAAGCGATGTGAAGAGGAAGTGAAACTCTCTGACACCGACATCGAGGTGTTTGTTAGTGAGGTGGAGGTGAAGAGCGACTTTATGGGACAGCAGTGATGTCACTAATAAAGAAAATACACTGATACTCTGCCACTGCTGCTGTGGATAACACAATGTGTGAGATCAGAAATTGCTGAACCCTCGCTGACTCCTCATCCTTCCATTCGCATGCACACATCGTGCAGAACCCGCATCGGTGTCACGGCAGTATTTATCCATTTAGAGCATCGGACCGATTCCCTCACATCAGTGGATCCTTGCCTCCACTCTGAGATATTATTTGGAAAGAGGGGCTGAAGAGCCGCATGCGGCTCCGGAGCCGCAAATTGCTGACCCCTGGTTTAGGGTGACAGTTGAATGTCAATTGGGTTCACCACACATATCCAGAATAAACAGGACGGGAGGCTGTGATTTCAGAAATATACAATTTATTTAATACGTGCAAATTATTTTAAAAGACTGATCAAACAGCACTGGATCATGTGCAGCGGTTGAAGTACTGGCCTGGACTTGTTACAAATAACAGATTAAAAAGGGAGAAGTTAAAGGCTCCAGACCCAATTCAACAAAGTTAAAATACCATGCATTAAACAAACATAGCCCACTTTAAGAATCCTACGCAAACGTTGGGATTTATCAAAACAAAGTTGACGGGAGAATTTGCGTATTTCCACGCAAACTGTGACCCATGCGTAAAAATGTTTTGGAGACGGGAAAGTGGGCACGCAGACTTGAGGTGGTGAACTGAAGCCAGATTATTGATCCACTTCATCATTTACATTAAAACCAACAGATCAGTTTTGCTCGCGCAACATATCTGTTCCCCACGAGCCTTTTAATAAAAAAATATATGAAACAACTGACAGCAAATTACGTTCAGATTAGATTTAACCGCAGAGTTACGGAGCCAAGTCATTAACAGGTTTTAATAATATCTTCTAACACTGTGCGTGTATCAATAATTCACTGCAGTGAACGTGACTGAGCCATCAGGCGCACATAGCGACCCAGAGCGCAGGGAGCGCAGAGCGTTCACAGTGCGCAGAGCTCAGAGAGCAGAGCGCACAGAGAGCGCAGAGCTTGCAGAGCACAGAGCGCACAGGAGATCACTTACATAAAAATTAAGAAACTTTCCAAATAATATCCAAGAGTGGAGGCAAGGATCCACTGATGTGAGGGAATCGGTCCGATGCTCTAAATGGATAAATACTGCTGTGACACCGGTGCGGGGTTCTGCACGATGTGTGCATGCAAATGGATGGATGAGGAGGAAGCGAGGGTTCAGCGAAGAGCGCGCGCAGGGCTCTGCCACTGCTGCTGTGGATAACACAATGTGTGAGATCAGAAATTGCTGAACCCTCGCTGAAGTGTCTTCATGCACCCCGGCTCTGCGCCGGGGTGCTCTGCACATCCTGCGGCCGGCGCACATAAATAAAAAACATATTTAATTATAAAACTTTTTTTTTTATTAAATCAAATTAATAAAAAAACTGCGCAGGCACATCCGGCGGCGCACATCCTACCACGCACATCCTGCGGCGCATATCCTGCGGCCCACATCCTGCTGGAGGCGCACATACTAAATCATTTTTTTTTAAATTAAATTAAATCAAATTAATAAAAAATAATGGGCGCTCCCATCCTGCGGCGCACAAACTGCGGCTCACATCCTGCGGCACACATCCTGCGGGCGGCTCACATCCTGCGGGAGGTGCACATCCTAAATAAAAAAGTAAACATTTTATTTGATTTAAATTAATAAAAAAACTGGGCCGGCGGGCGGCACGCATCTTAAATCAGTAATTTTCAACCAGTGTGCCGCGAGAGATCTACCGGTCCATCGCAAAGGCAGTGTGGGTCGATCGCACGACTTGACAAGAGGTCAGGAGGACGGTCCGGCGCACGTACCCCCTCTTTTAATTTTTTTCGCCACGGTCACGCCCCCCGCCACATGGTCACGCGTTTAGATTTCTCCTCTGCTTTCTGTATCGCGCACGGCGGAGTTCCATCCCGATGCGCACACACACAGGTCAGCACACTCCCACCAGCGGACATGAGCGCTGATGAGTGGTGTGCAAAGCTGGCATACCTGGCTGTTATAGTTCGAATATTAAATTATGAAGCTGACCAATGGGTTTCCACCGTGAGTCCTGAAGGAGGCACGGCATCAAGCGATGTGAAGAGGAAGTGAAACTCTCTGACACCGACATCGAGGTGTTTGTTAGTGAGGTGGAGGTGAAGAGCGACTTTATGGGACAGCAGTGATGTCACTAATAAAGAAAATACACTGATACTCTGCCACTGCTGCTGTGGATAACACAATGTGTGAGATCAGAAATTGCTGAACCCTCGCTGACTCCTCATCCTTCCATTCGCATGCACACATCGTGCAGAACCCGCATCGGTGTCACGGCAGTATTTATCCATTTAGAGCATCGGACCGATTCCCTCACATCAGTGGATCCTTGCCTCCACTCTGAGATATTATTTGGAAAGAGGGGCTGAAGAGCCGCATGCGGCTCCGGAGCCGCAAATTGCTGACCCCTGGTTTAGGGTGACAGTTGAATGTCAATTGGGTTCACCACACATATCCAGAATAAACAGGACGGGAGGCTGTGATTTCAGAAATATACAATTTATTTAATACGTGCAAATTATTTTAAAAGACTGATCAAACAGCACTGGATCATGTGCAACGGTTGAAGTACTGGCCTGGACTTGTTACAAATAACAGATTAAAAAGGGAGAAGTTAAAGGCTCCAGACCCAATTCAACAAAGTTAAAATACCATGCATTAAACAAACATAGCCCACTTTAAGAATCCTACGCAAACGTTGGGATTTATCAAAACAAAGTTGACGGGAGAATTTGCGTATTTCCACGCAAACTGTGACCCATGCGTAAAAATGTTTTGGAGACGGGAAAGTGGGCACGCAGACTTGAGGTGGTGAACTGAAGCCAGATTATTGATCCACTTCATCATTTACATTAAAACCAACAGATCAGTTTTGCTCGCGCAACATATCTGTTCCCCACGAGCCTTTTAATAAAAAAATATATGAAACAACTGACAGCAAATTACGTTCAGATTAGATTTAACCGCAGAGTTACGGAGCCAAGTCATTAACAGGTTTTAATAATATCTTCTAACACTGTGCGTGTATCAATAATTCACTGCAGTGAACGTGACTGAGCCATCAGGCGCACATAGCGACCCAGAGCGCAGGGAGCGCAGAGCGTTCACAGTGCGCAGAGCTCAGAGAGCAGAGCGCACAGAGAGCGCAGAGCTTGCAGAGCACAGAGCGCACAGGAGATCACTTACATAAAAATTAAGAAACTTTCCAAATAATATCCAAGAGTGGAGGCAAGGATCCACTGATGTGAGGGAATCGGTCCGATGCTCTAAATGGATAAATACTGCTGTGACACCGGTGCGGGGTTCTGCACGATGTGTGCATGCAAATGGATGGATGAGGAGGAAGCGAGGGTTCAGCGAAGAGCGCGCGCAGGGCTCTGCCACTGCTGCTGTGGATAACACAATGTGTGAGATCAGAAATTGCTGAACCCTCGCTGAAGTGTCTTCATGCACCCCGGCTCTGCGCCGGGGTGCTCTGCACATCCTGCGGCCGGCGCACATAAATAAAAAACATATTTAATTATAAAACTTTTTTTTTTATTAAATCAAATTAATAAAAAAACTGCGCAGGCACATCCGGCGGCGCACATCCTACCACGCACATCCTGCGGCGCATATCCTGCGGCCCACATCCTGCTGGAGGCGCACATACTAAATCATTTTTTTTTAAATTAAATTAAATCAAATTAATAAAAAATAATGGGCGCTCCCATCCTGCGGCGCACAAACTGCGGCTCACATCCTGCGGCACACATCCTGCGGGCGGCTCACATCCTGCGGGAGGTGCACATCCTAAATAAAAAAGTAAACATTTTATTTGATTTAAATTAATAAAAAAACTGGGCCGGCGGGCGGCACGCATCTTAAATCAGTAATTTTCAACCAGTGTGCCGCGAGAGATCTACCGGTCCATCGCAAAGGCAGTGTGGGTCGATCGCACGACTTGACAAGAGGTCAGGAGGACGGTCCGGCGCACGTACCCCCTCTTTTAATTTTTTTCGCCACGGTCACGCCCCCCGCCACATGGTCACGCGTTTAGATTTCTCCTCTGCTTTCTGTATCGCGCACGGCGGAGTTCCATCCCGATGCGCACACACACAGGTCAGCACACTCCCACCAGCGGACATGAGCGCTGATGAGTGGTGTGCAAAGCTGGCATACCTGGCTGTTATAGTTCGAATATTAAATTATGAAGCTGACCAATGGGTTTCCACCGTGAGTCCTGAAGGAGGCACGGCATCAAGCGATGTGAAGAGGAAGTGAAACTCTCTGACACCGACATCGAGGTGTTTGTTAGTGAGGTGGAGGTGAAGAGCGACTTTATGGGACAGCAGTGATGTCACTAATAAAGAAAATACACTGATACTCTGCCACTGCTGCTGTGGATAACACAATGTGTGAGATCAGAAATTGCTGAACCCTCGCTGACTCCTCATCCTTCCATTCGCATGCACACATCGTGCAGAACCCGCATCGGTGTCACGGCAGTATTTATCCATTTAGAGCATCGGACCGATTCCCTCACATCAGTGGATCCTTGCCTCCACTCTGAGATATTATTTGGAAAGAGGGGCTGAAGAGCCGCATGCGGCTCCGGAGCCGCAAATTGCTGACCCCTGGTTTAGGGTGACAGTTGAATGTCAATTGGGTTCACCACACATATCCAGAATAAACAGGACGGGAGGCTGTGATTTCAGAAATATACAATTTATTTAATACGTGCAAATTATTTTAAAAGACTGATCAAACAGCACTGGATCATGTGCAACGGTTGAAGTACTGGCCTGGACTTGTTACAAATAACAGATTAAAAAGGGAGAAGTTAAAGGCTCCAGACCCAATTCAACAAAGTTAAAATACCATGCATTAAACAAACATAGCCCACTTTAAGAATCCTACGCAAACGTTGGGATTTATCAAAACAAAGTTGACGGGAGAATTTGCGTATTTCCACGCAAACTGTGACCCATGCGTAAAAATGTTTTGGAGACGGGAAAGTGGGCACGCAGACTTGAGGTGGTGAACTGAAGCCAGATTATTGATCCACTTCATCATTTACATTAAAACCAACAGATCAGTTTTGCTCGCGCAACATATCTGTTCCCCACGAGCCTTTTAATAAAAAAATATATGAAACAACTGACAGCAAATTACGTTCAGATTAGATTTAACCGCAGAGTTACGGAGCCAAGTCATTAACAGGTTTTAATAATATCTTCTAACACTGTGCGTGTATCAATAATTCACTGCAGTGAACGTGACTGAGCCATCAGGCGCACATAGCGACCCAGAGCGCAGGGAGCGCAGAGCGTTCACAGTGCGCAGAGCTCAGAGAGCAGAGCGCACAGAGAGCGCAGAGCTTGCAGAGCACAGAGCGCACAGGAGATCACTTACATAAAAATTAAGAAACTTTCCAAATAATATCCAAGAGTGGAGGCAAGGATCCACTGATGTGAGGGAATCGGTCCGATGCTCTAAATGGATAAATACTGCTGTGACACCGGTGCGGGGTTCTGCACGATGTGTGCATGCAAATGGATGGATGAGGAGGAAGCGAGGGTTCAGCGAAGAGCGCGCGCAGGGCTCTGCCACTGCTGCTGTGGATAACACAATGTGTGAGATCAGAAATTGCTGAACCCTCGCTGAAGTGTCTTCATGCACCCCGGCTCTGCGCCGGGGTGCTCTGCACATCCTGCGGCCGGCGCACATAAATAAAAAACATATTTAATTATAAAACTTTTTTTTTTATTAAATCAAATTAATAAAAAAACTGCGCAGGCACATCCGGCGGCGCACATCCTACCACGCACATCCTGCGGCGCATATCCTGCGGCCCACATCCTGCTGGAGGCGCACATACTAAATCATTTTTTTTTAAATTAAATTAAATCAAATTAATAAAAAATAATGGGCGCTCCCATCCTGCGGCGCACAAACTGCGGCTCACATCCTGCGGCACACATCCTGCGGGCGGCTCACATCCTGCGGGAGGTGCACATCCTAAATAAAAAAGTAAACATTTTATTTGATTTAAATTAATAAAAAAACTGGGCCGGCGGGCGGCACGCATCTTAAATCAGTAATTTTCAACCAGTGTGCCGCGAGAGATCTACCGGTCCATCGCAAAGGCAGTGTGGGTCGATCGCACGACTTGACAAGAGGTCAGGAGGACGGTCCGGCGCACGTACCCCCTCTTTTAATTTTTTTCGCCACGGTCACGCCCCCCGCCACATGGTCACGCGTTTAGATTTCTCCTCTGCTTTCTGTATCGCGCACGGCGGAGTTCCATCCCGATGCGCACACACACAGGTCAGCACACTCCCACCAGCGGACATGAGCGCTGATGAGTGGTGTGCAAAGCTGGCATACCTGGCTGTTATAGTTCGAATATTAAATTATGAAGCTGACCAATGGGTTTCCACCGTGAGTCCTGAAGGAGGCACGGCATCAAGCGATGTGAAGAGGAAGTGAAACTCTCTGACACCGACATCGAGGTGTTTGTTAGTGAGGTGGAGGTGAAGAGCGACTTTATGGGACAGCAGTGATGTCACTAATAAAGAAAATACACTGATACTCTGCCACTGCTGCTGTGGATAACACAATGTGTGAGATCAGAAATTGCTGAACCCTCGCTGACTCCTCATCCTTCCATTCGCATGCACACATCGTGCAGAACCCGCATCGGTGTCACGGCAGTATTTATCCATTTAGAGCATCGGACCGATTCCCTCACATCAGTGGATCCTTGCCTCCACTCTGAGATATTATTTGGAAAGAGGGGCTGAAGAGCCGCATGCGGCTCCGGAGCCGCAAATTGCTGACCCCTGGTTTAGGGTGACAGTTGAATGTCAATTGGGTTCACCACACATATCCAGAATAAACAGGACGGGAGGCTGTGATTTCAGAAATATACAATTTATTTAATACGTGCAAATTATTTTAAAAGACTGATCAAACAGCACTGGATCATGTGCAACGGTTGAAGTACTGGCCTGGACTTGTTACAAATAACAGATTAAAAAGGGAGAAGTTAAAGGCTCCAGACCCAATTCAACAAAGTTAAAATACCATGCATTAAACAAACATAGCCCACTTTAAGAATCCTACGCAAACGTTGGGATTTATCAAAACAAAGTTGACGGGAGAATTTGCGTATTTCCACGCAAACTGTGACCCATGCGTAAAAATGTTTTGGAGACGGGAAAGTGGGCACGCAGACTTGAGGTGGTGAACTGAAGCCAGATTATTGATCCACTTCATCATTTACATTAAAACCAACAGATCAGTTTTGCTCGCGCAACATATCTGTTCCCCACGAGCCTTTTAATAAAAAAATATATGAAACAACTGACAGCAAATTACGTTCAGATTAGATTTAACCGCAGAGTTACGGAGCCAAGTCATTAACAGGTTTTAATAATATCTTCTAACACTGTGCGTGTATCAATAATTCACTGCAGTGAACGTGACTGAGCCATCAGGCGCACATAGCGACCCAGAGCGCAGGGAGCGCAGAGCGTTCACAGTGCGCAGAGCTCAGAGAGCAGAGCGCACAGAGAGCGCAGAGCTTGCAGAGCACAGAGCGCACAGGAGATCACTTACATAAAAATTAAGAAACTTTCCAAATAATATCCAAGAGTGGAGGCAAGGATCCACTGATGTGAGGGAATCGGTCCGATGCTCTAAATGGATAAATACTGCTGTGACACCGGTGCGGGGTTCTGCACGATGTGTGCATGCAAATGGATGGATGAGGAGGAAGCGAGGGTTCAGCGAAGAGCGCGCGCAGGGCTCTGCCACTGCTGCTGTGGATAACACAATGTGTGAGATCAGAAATTGCTGAACCCTCGCTGAAGTGTCTTCATGCACCCCGGCTCTGCGCCGGGGTGCTCTGCACATCCTGCGGCCGGCGCACATAAATAAAAAACATATTTAATTATAAAACTTTTTTTTTTATTAAATCAAATTAATAAAAAAACTGCGCAGGCACATCCGGCGGCGCACATCCTACCACGCACATCCTGCGGCGCATATCCTGCGGCCCACATCCTGCTGGAGGCGCACATACTAAATCATTTTTTTTTAAATTAAATTAAATCAAATTAATAAAAAATAATGGGCGCTCCCATCCTGCGGCGCACAAACTGCGGCTCACATCCTGCGGCACACATCCTGCGGGCGGCTCACAACCTGCGGGAGGTGCACATCCTAAATAAAAAAGTAAACATTTTATTTGATTTAAATTAATAAAAAAACTGGGCCGGCGGGCGGCACGCATCTTAAATCAGTAATTTTCAACCAGTGTGCCGCGAGAGATCTACCGGTCCATCGCAAAGGCAGTGTGGGTCGATCGCACGACTTGACAAGAGGTCAGGAGGACGGTCCGGCGCACGTACCCCCTCTTTTAATTTTTTTCGCCACGGTCACGCCCCCCGCCACATGGTCACGCGTTTAGATTTCTCCTCTGCTTTCTGTATCGCGCACGGCGGAGTTCCATCCCGATGCGCACACACACAGGTCAGCACACTCCCACCAGCGGACATGAGCGCTGATGAGTGGTGTGCAAAGCTGGCATACCTGGCTGTTATAGTTCGAATATTAAATTATGAAGCTGACCAATGGGTTTCCACCGTGAGTCCTGAAGGAGGCACGGCATCAAGCGATGTGAAGAGGAAGTGAAACTCTCTGACACCGACATCGAGGTGTTTGTTAGTGAGGTGGAGGTGAAGAGCGACTTTATGGGACAGCAGTGATGTCACTAATAAAGAAAATACACTGATAC
Organism: Pleuronectes platessa; assembly: GCF_947347685.1. Taxonomy (NCBI): domain Eukaryota; kingdom Metazoa; phylum Chordata; class Actinopteri; order Pleuronectiformes; family Pleuronectidae; genus Pleuronectes; species Pleuronectes platessa. The sequence goes on from NC_070647.1 coordinate 2,232,840, forward strand.
TCTGCCACTGCTGCTGTGGATAACACAATGTGTGAGATCAGAAATTGCTGAACCCTCGCTGACTCCTCATCCTTCCATTCGCATGCACACATCGTGCAGAACCCGCATCGGTGTCACGGCAGTATTTATCCATTTAGAGCATCGGACCGATTCCCTCACATCAGTGGATCCTTGCCTCCACTCTGAGATATTATTTGGAAAGAGGGGCTGAAGAGCCGCATGCGGCTCCGGAGCCGCAAATTGCTGACCCCTGGTTTAGGGTGACAGTTGAATGTCAATTGGGTTCACCACACATATCCAGAATAAACAGGACGGGAGGCTGTGATTTCAGAAATATACAATTTATTTAATACGTGCAAATTATTTTAAAAGACTGATCAAACAGCACTGGATCATGTGCAACGGTTGAAGTACTGGCCTGGACTTGTTACAAATAACAGATTAAAAAGGGAGAAGTTAAAGGCTCCAGACCCAATTCAACAAAGTTAAAATACCATGCATTAAACAAACATAGCCCACTTTAAGAATCCTACGCAAACGTTGGGATTTATCAAAACAAAGTTGACGGGAGAATTTGCGTATTTCCACGCAAACTGTGACCCATGCGTAAAAATGTTTTGGAGACGGGAAAGTGGGCACGCAGACTTGAGGTGGTGAACTGAAGCCAGATTATTGATCCACTTCATCATTTACATTAAAACCAACAGATCAGTTTTGCTCGCGCAACATATCTGTTCCCCACGAGCCTTTTAATAAAAAAATATATGAAACAACTGACAGCAAATTACGTTCAGATTAGATTTAACCGCAGAGTTACGGAGCCAAGTCATTAACAGGTTTTAATAATATCTTCTAACACTGTGCGTGTATCAATAATTCACTGCAGTGAACGTGACTGAGCCATCAGGCGCACATAGCGACCCAGAGCGCAGGGAGCGCAGAGCGTTCACAGTGCGCAGAGCTCAGAGAGCAGAGCGCACAGAGAGCGCAGAGCTTGCAGAGCACAGAGCGCACAGGAGATCACTTACATAAAAATTAAGAAACTTTCCAAATAATATCCAAGAGTGGAGGCAAGGATCCACTGATGTGAGGGAATCGGTCCGATGCTCTAAATGGATAAATACTGCTGTGACACCGGTGCGGGGTTCTGCACGATGTGTGCATGCAAATGGATGGATGAGGAGGAAGCGAGGGTTCAGCGAAGAGCGCGCGCAGGGCTCTGCCACTGCTGCTGTGGATAACACAATGTGTGAGATCAGAAATTGCTGAACCCTCGCTGAAGTGTCTTCATGCACCCCGGCTCTGCGCCGGGGTGCTCTGCACATCCTGCGGCCGGCGCACATAAATAAAAAACATATTTAATTATAAAACTTTTTTTTTTATTAAATCAAATTAATAAAAAAACTGCGCAGGCACATCCGGCGGCGCACATCCTACCACGCACATCCTGCGGCGCATATCCTGCGGCCCACATCCTGCTGGAGGCGCACATACTAAATCATTTTTTTTTAAATTAAATTAAATCAAATTAATAAAAAATAATGGGCGCTCCCATCCTGCGGCGCACAAACTGCGGCTCACATCCTGCGGCACACATCCTGCGGGCGGCTCACATCCTGCGGGAGGTGCACATCCTAAATAAAAAAGTAAACATTTTATTTGATTTAAATTAATAAAAAAACTGGGCCGGCGGGCGGCACGCATCTTAAATCAGTAATTTTCAACCAGTGTGCCGCGAGAGATCTACCGGTCCATCGCAAAGGCAGTGTGGGTCGATCGCACGACTTGACAAGAGGTCAGGAGGACGGTCCGGCGCACGTACCCCCTCTTTTAATTTTTTTCGCCACGGTCACGCCCCCCGCCACATGGTCACGCGTTTAGATTTCTCCTCTGCTTTCTGTATCGCGCACGGCGGAGTTCCATCCCGATGCGCACACACACAGGTCAGCACACTCCCACCAGCGGACATGAGCGCTGATGAGTGGTGTGCAAAGCTGGCATACCTGGCTGTTATAGTTCGAATATTAAATTATGAAGCTGACCAATGGGTTTCCACCGTGAGTCCTGAAGGAGGCACGGCATCAAGCGATGTGAAGAGGAAGTGAAACTCTCTGACACCGACATCGAGGTGTTTGTTAGTGAGGTGGAGGTGAAGAGCGACTTTATGGGACAGCAGTGATGTCACTAATAAAGAAAATACACTGATACTCTGCCACTGCTGCTGTGGATAACACAATGTGTGAGATCAGAAATTGCTGAACCCTCGCTGACTCCTCATCCTTCCATTCGCATGCACACATCGTGCAGAACCCGCATCGGTGTCACGGCAGTATTTATCCATTTAGAGCATCGGACCGATTCCCTCACATCAGTGGATCCTTGCCTCCACTCTGAGATATTATTTGGAAAGAGGGGCTGAAGAGCCGCATGCGGCTCCGGAGCCGCAAATTGCTGACCCCTGGTTTAGGGTGACAGTTGAATGTCAATTGGGTTCACCACACATATCCAGAATAAACAGGACGGGAGGCTGTGATTTCAGAAATATACAATTTATTTAATACGTGCAAATTATTTTAAAAGACTGATCAAACAGCACTGGATCATGTGCAACGGTTGAAGTACTGGCCTGGACTTGTTACAAATAACAGATTAAAAAGGGAGAAGTTAAAGGCTCCAGACCCAATTCAACAAAGTTAAAATACCATGCATTAAACAAACATAGCCCACTTTAAGAATCCTACGCAAACGTTGGGATTTATCAAAACAAAGTTGACGGGAGAATTTGCGTATTTCCACGCAAACTGTGACCCATGCGTAAAAATGTTTTGGAGACGGGAAAGTGGGCACGCAGACTTGAGGTGGTGAACTGAAGCCAGATTATTGATCCACTTCATCATTTACATTAAAACCAACAGATCAGTTTTGCTCGCGCAACATATCTGTTCCCCACGAGCCTTTTAATAAAAAAATATATGAAACAACTGACAGCAAATTACGTTCAGATTAGATTTAACCGCAGAGTTACGGAGCCAAGTCATTAACAGGTTTTAATAATATCTTCTAACACTGTGCGTGTATCAATAATTCACTGCAGTGAACGTGACTGAGCCATCAGGCGCACATAGCGACCCAGAGCGCAGGGAGCGCAGAGCGTTCACAGTGCGCAGAGCTCAGAGAGCAGAGCGCACAGAGAGCGCAGAGCTTGCAGAGCACAGAGCGCACAGGAGATCACTTACATAAAAATTAAGAAACTTTCCAAATAATATCCAAGAGTGGAGGCAAGGATCCACTGATGTGAGGGAATCGGTCCGATGCTCTAAATGGATAAATACTGCTGTGACACCGGTGCGGGGTTCTGCACGATGTGTGCATGCAAATGGATGGATGAGGAGGAAGCGAGGGTTCAGCGAAGAGCGCGCGCAGGGCTCTGCCACTGCTGCTGTGGATAACACAATGTGTGAGATCAGAAATTGCTGAACCCTCGCTGAAGTGTCTTCATGCACCCCGGCTCTGCGCCGGGGTGCTCTGCACATCCTGCGGCCGGCGCACATAAATAAAAAACATATTTAATTATAAAACTTTTTTTTTTATTAAATCAAATTAATAAAAAAACTGCGCAGGCACATCCGGCGGCGCACATCCTACCACGCACATCCTGCGGCGCATATCCTGCGGCCCACATCCTGCTGGAGGCGCACATACTAAATCATTTTTTTTTAAATTAAATTAAATCAAATTAATAAAAAATAATGGGCGCTCCCATCCTGCGGCGCACAAACTGCGGCTCACATCCTGCGGCACACATCCTGCGGGCGGCTCACATCCTGCGGGAGGTGCACATCCTAAATAAAAAAGTAAACATTTTATTTGATTTAAATTAATAAAAAAACTGGGCCGGCGGGCGGCACGCATCTTAAATCAGTAATTTTCAACCAGTGTGCCGCGAGAGATCTACCGGTCCATCGCAAAGGCAGTGTGGGTCGATCGCACGACTTGACAAGAGGTCAGGAGGACGGTCCGGCGCACGTACCCCCTCTTTTAATTTTTTTCGCCACGGTCACGCCCCCCGCCACATGGTCACGCGTTTAGATTTCTCCTCTGCTTTCTGTATCGCGCACGGCGGAGTTCCATCCCGATGCGCACACACACAGGTCAGCACACTCCCACCAGCGGACATGAGCGCTGATGAGTGGTGTGCAAAGCTGGCATACCTGGCTGTTATAGTTCGAATATTAAATTATGAAGCTGACCAATGGGTTTCCACCGTGAGTCCTGAAGGAGGCACGGCATCAAGCGATGTGAAGAGGAAGTGAAACTCTCTGACACCGACATCGAGGTGTTTGTTAGTGAGGTGGAGGTGAAGAGCGACTTTATGGGACAGCAGTGATGTCACTAATAAAGAAAATACACTGATACTCTGCCACTGCTGCTGTGGATAACACAATGTGTGAGATCAGAAATTGCTGAACCCTCGCTGACTCCTCATCCTTCCATTCGCATGCACACATCGTGCAGAACCCGCATCGGTGTCACGGCAGTATTTATCCATTTAGAGCATCGGACCGATTCCCTCACATCAGTGGATCCTTGCCTCCACTCTGAGATATTATTTGGAAAGAGGGGCTGAAGAGCCGCATGCGGCTCCGGAGCCGCAAATTGCTGACCCCTGGTTTAGGGTGACAGTTGAATGTCAATTGGGTTCACCACACATATCCAGAATAAACAGGACGGGAGGCTGTGATTTCAGAAATATACAATTTATTTAATACGTGCAAATTATTTTAAAAGACTGATCAAACAGCACTGGATCATGTGCAGCGGTTGAAGTACTGGCCTGGACTTGTTACAAATAACAGATTAAAAAGGGAGAAGTTAAAGGCTCCAGACCCAATTCAACAAAGTTAAAATACCATGCATTAAACAAACATAGCCCACTTTAAGAATCCTACGCAAACGTTGGGATTTATCAAAACAAAGTTGACGGGAGAATTTGCGTATTTCCACGCAAACTGTGACCCATGCGTAAAAATGTTTTGGAGACGGGAAAGTGGGCACGCAGACTTGAGGTGGTGAACTGAAGCCAGATTATTGATCCACTTCATCATTTACATTAAAACCAACAGATCAGTTTTGCTCGCGCAACATATCTGTTCCCCACGAGCCTTTTAATAAAAAAATATATGAAACAACTGACAGCAAATTACGTTCAGATTAGATTTAACCGCAGAGTTACGGAGCCAAGTCATTAACAGGTTTTAATAATATCTTCTAACACTGTGCGTGTATCAATAATTCACTGCAGTGAACGTGACTGAGCCATCAGGCGCACATAGCGACCCAGAGCGCAGGGAGCGCAGAGCGTTCACAGTGCGCAGAGCTCAGAGAGCAGAGCGCACAGAGAGCGCAGAGCTTGCAGAGCACAGAGCGCACAGGAGATCACTTACATAAAAATTAAGAAACTTTCCAAATAATATCCAAGAGTGGAGGCAAGGATCCACTGATGTGAGGGAATCGGTCCGATGCTCTAAATGGATAAATACTGCTGTGACACCGGTGCGGGGTTCTGCACGATGTGTGCATGCAAATGGATGGATGAGGAGGAAGCGAGGGTTCAGCGAAGAGCGCGCGCAGGGCTCTGCCACTGCTGCTGTGGATAACACAATGTGTGAGATCAGAAATTGCTGAACCCTCGCTGAAGTGTCTTCATGCACCCCGGCTCTGCGCCGGGGTGCTCTGCACATCCTGCGGCCGGCGCACATAAATAAAAAACATATTTAATTATAAAACTTTTTTTTTTATTAAATCAAATTAATAAAAAAACTGCGCAGGCACATCCGGCGGCGCACATCCTACCACGCACATCCTGCGGCGCATATCCTGCGGCCCACATCCTGCTGGAGGCGCACATACTAAATCATTTTTTTTTAAATTAAATTAAATCAAATTAATAAAAAATAATGGGCGCTCCCATCCTGCGGCGCACAAACTGCGGCTCACATCCTGCGGCACACATCCTGCGGGCGGCTCACAACCTGCGGGAGGTGCACATCCTAAATAAAAAAGTAAACATTTTATTTGATTTAAATTAATAAAAAAACTGGGCCGGCGGGCGGCAGGCATCTTAAATCAGTAATTTTCAACCAGTGTGCCGCGAGAGATCTACCGGTCCATCGCAAAGGCAGTGTGGGTCGATCGCACGACTTGACAAGAGGTCAGGAGGACGGTCCGGCGCACGTACCCCCTCTTTTAATTTTTTTCGCCACGGTCACGCCCCCCGCCACATGGTCACGCGTTTAGATTTCTCCTCTGCTTTCTGTATCGCGCACGGCGGAGTTCCATCCCGATGCGCACACACACAGGTCAGCACACTCCCACCAGCGGACATGAGCGCTGATGAGTGGTGTGCAAAGCTGGCATACCTGGCTGTTATAGTTCGAATATTAAATTATGAAGCTGACCAATGGGTTTCCACCGTGAGTCCTGAAGGAGGCACGGCATCAAGCGATGTGAAGAGGAAGTGAAACTCTCTGACACCGACATCGAGGTGTTTGTTAGTGAGGTGGAGGTGAAGAGCGACTTTATGGGACAGCAGTGATGTCACTAATAAAGAAAATACACTGATACTCTGCCACTGCTGCTGTGGATAACACAATGTGTGAGATCAGAAATTGCTGAACCCTCGCTGACTCCTCATCCTTCCATTCGCATGCACACATCGTGCAGAACCCGCATCGGTGTCACGGCAGTATTTATCCATTTAGAGCATCGGACCGATTCCCTCACATCAGTGGATCCTTGCCTCCACTCTGAGATATTATTTGGAAAGAGGGGCTGAAGAGCCGCATGCGGCTCCGGAGCCGCAAATTGCTGACCCCTGGTTTAGGGTGACAGTTGAATGTCAATTGGGTTCACCACACATATCCAGAATAAACAGGACGGGAGGCTGTGATTTCAGAAATATACAATTTATTTAATACGTGCAAATTATTTTAAAAGACTGATCAAACAGCACTGGATCATGTGCAACGGTTGAAGTACTGGCCTGGACTTGTTACAAATAACAGATTAAAAAGGGAGAAGTTAAAGGCTCCAGACCCAATTCAACAAAGTTAAAATACCATGCATTAAACAAACATAGCCCACTTTAAGAATCCTACGCAAACGTTGGGATTTATCAAAACAAAGTTGACGGGAGAATTTGCGTATTTCCACGCAAACTGTGACCCATGCGTAAAAATGTTTTGGAGACGGGAAAGTGGGCACGCAGACTTGAGGTGGTGAACTGAAGCCAGATTATTGATCCACTTCATCATTTACATTAAAACCAACAGATCAGTTTTGCTCGCGCAACATATCTGTTCCCCACGAGCCTTTTAATAAAAAAATATATGAAACAACTGACAGCAAATTACGTTCAGATTAGATTTAACCGCAGAGTTACGGAGCCAAGTCATTAACAGGTTTTAATAATATCTTCTAACACTGTGCGTGTATCAATAATTCACTGCAGTGAACGTGACTGAGCCATCAGGCGCACATAGCGACCCAGAGCGCAGGGAGCGCAGAGCGTTCACAGTGCGCAGAGCTCAGAGAGCAGAGCGCACAGAGAGCGCAGAGCTTGCAGAGCACAGAGCGCACAGGAGATCACTTACATAAAAATTAAGAAACTTTCCAAATAATATCCAAGAGTGGAGGCAAGGATCCACTGATGTGAGGGAATCGGTCCGATGCTCTAAATGGATAAATACTGCTGTGACACCGGTGCGGGGTTCTGCACGATGTGTGCATGCAAATGGATGGATGAGGAGGAAGCGAGGGTTCAGCGAAGAGCGCGCGCAGGGCTCTGCCACTGCTGCTGTGGATAACACAATGTGTGAGATCAGAAATTGCTGAACCCTCGCTGAAGTGTCTTCATGCACCCCGGCTCTGCGCCGGGGTGCTCTGCACATCCTGCGGCCGGCGCACATAAATAAAAAACATATTTAATTATAAAACTTTTTTTTTTATTAAATCAAATTAATAAAAAAACTGCGCAGGCACATCCGGCGGCGCACATCCTACCACGCACATCCTGCGGCGCATATCCTGCGGCCCACATCCTGCTGGAGGCGCACATACTAAATCATTTTTTTTTAAATTAAATTAAATCAAATTAATAAAAAATAATGGGCGCTCCCATCCTGCGGCGCACAAACTGCGGCTCACATCCTGCGGCACACATCCTGCGGGCGGCTCACATCCTGCGGGAGGTGCACATCCTAAATAAAAAAGTAAACATTTTATTTGATTTAAATTAATAAAAAAACTGGGCCGGCGGGCGGCACGCATCTTAAATCAGTAATTTTCAACCAGTGTGCCGCGAGAGATCTACCGGTCCATCGCAAAGGCAGTGTGGGTCGATCGCACGACTTGACAAGAGGTCAGGAGGACGGTCCGGCGCACGTACCCCCTCTTTTAATTTTTTTCGCCACGGTCACGCCCCCCGCCACATGGTCACGCGTTTAGATTTCTCCTCTGCTTTCTGTATCGCGCACGGCGGAGTTCCATCCCGATGCGCACACACACAGGTCAGCACACTCCCACCAGCGGACATGAGCGCTGATGAGTGGTGTGCAAAGCTGGCATACCTGGCTGTTATAGTTCGAATATTAAATTATGAAGCTGACCAATGGGTTTCCACCGTGAGTCCTGAAGGAGGCACGGCATCAAGCGATGTGAAGAGGAAGTGAAACTCTCTGACACCGACATCGAGGTGTTTGTTAGTGAGGTGGAGGTGAAGAGCGACTTTATGGGACAGCAGTGATGTCACTAATAAAGAAAATACACTGATACTCTGCCACTGCTGCTGTGGATAACACAATGTGTGAGATCAGAAATTGCTGAACCCTCGCTGACTCCTCATCCTTCCATTCGCATGCACACATCGTGCAGAACCCGCATCGGTGTCACGGCAGTATTTATCCATTTAGAGCATCGGACCGATTCCCTCACATCAGTGGATCCTTGCCTCCACTCTGAGATATTATTTGGAAAGAGGGGCTGAAGAGCCGCATGCGGCTCCGGAGCCGCAAATTGCTGACCCCTGGTTTAGGGTGACAGTTGAATGTCAATTGGGTTCACCACACATATCCAGAATAAACAGGACGGGAGGCTGTGATTTCAGAAATATACAATTTATTTAATACGTGCAAATTATTTTAAAAGACTGATCAAACAGCACTGGATCATGTGCAACGGTTGAAGTACTGGCCTGGACTTGTTACAAATAACAGATTAAAAAGGGAGAAGTTAAAGGCTCCAGACCCAATTCAACAAAGTTAAAATACCATGCATTAAACAAACATAGCCCACTTTAAGAATCCTACGCAAACGTTGGGATTTATCAAAACAAAGTTGACGGGAGAATTTGCGTATTTCCACGCAAACTGTGACCCATGCGTAAAAATGTTTTGGAGACGGGAAAGTGGGCACGCAGACTTGAGGTGGTGAACTGAAGCCAGATTATTGATCCACTTCATCATTTACATTAAAACCAACAGATCAGTTTTGCTCGCGCAACATATCTGTTCCCCACGAGCCTTTTAATAAAAAAATATATGAAACAACTGACAGCAAATTACGTTCAGATTAGATTTAACCGCAGAGTTACGGAGCCAAGTCATTAACAGGTTTTAATAATATCTTCTAACACTGTGCGTGTATCAATAATTCACTGCAGTGAACGTGACTGAGCCATCAGGCGCACATAGCGACCCAGAGCGCAGGGAGCGCAGAGCGTTCACAGTGCGCAGAGCTCAGAGAGCAGAGCGCACAGAGAGCGCAGAGCTTGCAGAGCACAGAGCGCACAGGAGATCACTTACATAAAAATTAAGAAACTTTCCAAATAATATCCAAGAGTGGAGGCAAGGATCCACTGATGTGAGGGAATCGGTCCGATGCTCTAAATGGATAAATACTGCTGTGACACCGGTGCGGGGTTCTGCACGATGTGTGCATGCAAATGGATGGATGAGGAGGAAGCGAGGGTTCAGCGAAGAGCGCGCGCAGGGCTCTGCCACTGCTGCTGTGGATAACACAATGTGTGAGATCAGAAATTGCTGAACCCTCGCTGAAGTGTCTTCATGCACCCCGGCTCTGCGCCGGGGTGCTCTGCACATCCTGCGGCCGGCGCACATAAATAAAAAACATATTTAATTATAAAACTTTTTTTTTTATTAAATCAAATTAATAAAAAAACTGCGCAGGCACATCCGGCGGCGCACATCCTACCACGCACATCCTGCGGCGCATATCCTGCGGCCCACATCCTGCTGGAGGCGCACATACTAAATCATTTTTTTTAAATTAAATTAAATCAAATTAATAAAAAATAATGGGCGCTCCCATCCTGCGGCGCACAAACTGCGGCTCACATCCTGCGGCACACATCCTGCGGGCGGCTCACATCCTGCGGGAGGTGCACATCCTAAATAAAAAAGTAAACATTTTATTTGATTTAAATTAATAAAAAAACTGGGCCGGCGGGCGGCACGCATCTTAAATCAGTAATTTTCAACCAGTGTGCCGCGAGAGATCTACCGGTCCATCGCAAAGGCAGTGTGGGTCGATCGCACGACTTGACAAGAGGTCAGGAGGACGGTCCGGCGCACGTACCCCCTCTTTTAATTTTTTTCGCCACGGTCACGCCCCCCGCCACATGGTCACGCGTTTAGATTTCTCCTCTGCTTTCTGTATCGCGCACGGCGGAGTTCCATCCCGATGCGCACACACACAGGTCAGCACACTCCCACCAGCGGACATGAGCGCTGATGAGTGGTGTGCAAAGCTGGCATACCTGGCTGTTATAGTTCGAATATTAAATTATGAAGCTGACCAATGGGTTTCCACCGTGAGTCCTGAAGGAGGCACGGCATCAAGCGATGTGAAGAGGAAGTGAAACTCTCTGACACCGACATCGAGGTGTTTGTTAGTGAGGTGGAGGTGAAGAGCGACTTTATGGGACAGCAGTGATGTCACTAATAAAGAAAATACACTGATACTCTGCCACTGCTGCTGTGGATAACACAATGTGTGAGATCAGAAATTGCTGAACCCTCGCTGACTCCTCATCCTTCCATTCGCATGCACACATCGTGCAGAACCCGCATCGGTGTCACGGCAGTATTTATCCATTTAGAGCATCGGACCGATTCCCTCACATCAGTGGATCCTTGCCTCCACTCTGAGATATTATTTGGAAAGAGGGGCTGAAGAGCCGCATGCGGCTCCGGAGCCGCAAATTGCTGACCCCTGGTTTAGGGTGACAGTTGAATGTCAATTGGGTTCACCACACATATCCAGAATAAACAGGACGGGAGGCTGTGATTTCAGAAATATACAATTTATTTAATACGTGCAAATTATTTTAAAAGACTGATCAAACAGCACTGGATCATGTGCAGCGGTTGAAGTACTGGCCTGGACTTGTTACAAATAACAGATTAAAAAGGGAGAAGTTAAAGGCTCCAGACCCAATTCAACAAAGTTAAAATACCATGCATTAAACAAACATAGCCCACTTTAAGAATCCTACGCAAACGTTGGGATTTATCAAAACAAAGTTGACGGGAGAATTTGCGTATTTCCACGCAAACTGTGACCCATGCGTAAAAATGTTTTGGAGACGGGAAAGTGGGCACGCAGACTTGAGGTGGTGAACTGAAGCCAGATTATTGATCCACTTCATCATTTACATTAAAACCAACAGATCAGTTTTGCTCGCGCAACATATCTGTTCCCCACGAGCCTTTTAATAAAAAAATATATGAAACAACTGACAGCAAATTACGTTCAGATTAGATTTAACCGCAGAGTTACGGAGCCAAGTCATTAACAGGTTTTAATAATATCTTCTAACACTGTGCGTGTATCAATAATTCACTGCAGTGAACGTGACTGAGCCATCAGGCGCACATAGCGACCCAGAGCGCAGGGAGCGCAGAGCGTTCACAGTGCGCAGAGCTCAGAGAGCAGAGCGCACAGAGAGCGCAGAGCTTGCAGAGCACAGAGCGCACAGGAGATCACTTACATAAAAATTAAGAAACTTTCCAAATAATATCCAAGAGTGGAGGCAAGGATCCACTGATGTGAGGGAATCGGTCCGATGCTCTAAATGGATAAATACTGCTGTGACACCGGTGCGGGGTTCTGCACGATGTGTGCATGCAAATGGATGGATGAGGAGGAAGCGAGGGTTCAGCGAAGAGCGCGCGCAGGGCTCTGCCACTGCTGCTGTGGATAACACAATGTGTGAGATCAGAAATTGCTGAACCCTCGCTGAAGTGTCTTCATGCACCCCGGCTCTGCGCCGGGGTGCTCTGCACATCCTGCGGCCGGCGCACATAAATAAAAAACATATTTAATTATAAAACTTTTTTTTTTATTAAATCAAATTAATAAAAAAACTGCGCAGGCACATCCGGCGGCGCACATCCTACCACGCACATCCTGCGGCGCATATCCTGCGGCCCACATCCTGCTGGAGGCGCACATACTAAATCATTTTTTTTTAAATTAAATTAAATCAAATTAATAAAAAATAATGGGCGCTCCCATCCTGCGGCGCACAAACTGCGGCTCACATCCTGCGGCACACATCCTGCGGGCGGCTCACAACCTGCGGGAGGTGCACATCCTAAATAAAAAAGTAAACATTTTATTTGATTTAAATTAATAAAAAAACTGGGCCGGCGGGCGGCACGCATCTTAAATCAGTAATTTTCAACCAGTGTGCCGCGAGAGATCTACCGGTCCATCGCAAAGGCAGTGTGGGTCGATCGCACGACTTGACAAGAGGTCAGGAGGACGGTCCGGCGCACGTACCCCCTCTTTTAATTTTTTTCGCCACGGTCACGCCCCCCGCCACATGGTCACGCGTTTAGATTTCTCCTCTGCTTTCTGTATCGCGCACGGCGGAGTTCCATCCCGATGCGCACACACACAGGTCAGCACACTCCCACCAGCGGACATGAGCGCTGATGAGTGGTGTGCAAAGCTGGCATACCTGGCTGTTATAGTTCGAATATTAAATTATGAAGCTGACCAATGGGTTTCCACCGTGAGTCCTGAAGGAGGCACGGCATCAAGCGATGTGAAGAGGAAGTGAAACTCTCTGACACCGACATCGAGGTGTTTGTTAGTGAGGTGGAGGTGAAGAGCGACTTTATGGGACAGCAGTGATGTCACTAATAAAGAAAATACACTGATACTCTGCCACTGCTGCTGTGGATAACACAATGTGTGAGATCAGAAATTGCTGAACCCTCGCTGACTCCTCATCCTTCCATTCGCATGCACACATCGTGCAGAACCCGCATCGGTGTCACGGCAGTATTTATCCATTTAGAGCATCGGACCGATTCCCTCACATCAGTGGATCCTTGCCTCCACTCTGAGATATTATTTGGAAAGAGGGGCTGAAGAGCCGCATGCGGCTCCGGAGCCGCAAATTGCTGACCCCTGGTTTAGGGTGACAGTTGAATGTCAATTGGGTTCACCACACATATCCAGAATAAACAGGACGGGAGGCTGTGATTTCAGAAATATACAATTTATTTAATACGTGCAAATTATTTTAAAAGACTGATCAAACAGCACTGGATCATGTGCAGCGGTTGAAGTACTGGCCTGGACTTGTTACAAATAACAGATTAAAAAGGGAGAAGTTAAAGGCTCCAGACCCAATTCAACAAAGTTAAAATACCATGCATTAAACAAACATAGCCCACTTTAAGAATCCTACGCAAACGTTGGGATTTATCAAAACAAAGTTGACGGGAGAATTTGCGTATTTCCACGCAAACTGTGACCCATGCGTAAAAATGTTTTGGAGACGGGAAAGTGGGCACGCAGACTTGAGGTGGTGAACTGAAGCCAGATTATTGATCCACTTCATCATTTACATTAAAACCAACAGATCAGTTTTGCTCGCGCAACATATCTGTTCCCCACGAGCCTTTTAATAAAAAAATATATGAAACAACTGACAGCAAATTACGTTCAGATTAGATTTAACCGCAGAGTTACGGAGCCAAGTCATTAACAGGTTTTAATAATATCTTCTAACACTGTGCGTGTATCAATAATTCACTGCAGTGAACGTGACTGAGCCATCAGGCGCACATAGCGACCCAGAGCGCAGGGAGCGCAGAGCGTTCACAGTGCGCAGAGCTCAGAGAGCAGAGCGCACAGAGAGCGCAGAGCTTGCAGAGCACAGAGCGCACAGGAGATCACTTACATAAAAATTAAGAAACTTTCCAAATAATATCCAAGAGTGGAGGCAAGGATCCACTGATGTGAGGGAATCGGTCCGATGCTCTAAATGGATAAATACTGCTGTGACACCGGTGCGGGGTTCTGCACGATGTGTGCATGCAAATGGATGGATGAGGAGGAAGCGAGGGTTCAGCGAAGAGCGCGCGCAGGGCTCTGCCACTGCTGCTGTGGATAACACAATGTGTGAGATCAGAAATTGCTGAACCCTCGCTGAAGTGTCTTCATGCACCCCGGCTCTGCGCCGGGGTGCTCTGCACATCCTGCGGCCGGCGCACATAAATAAAAAACATATTTAATTATAAAACTTTTTTTTTTATTAAATCAAATTAATAAAAAAACTGCGCAGGCACATCCGGCGGCGCACATCCTACCACGCACATCCTGCGGCGCATATCCTGCGGCCCACATCCTGCTGGAGGCGCACATACTAAATCATTTTTTTTTAAATTAAATTAAATCAAATTAATAAAAAATAATGGGCGCTCCCATCCTGCGGCGCACAAACTGCGGCTCACATCCTGCGGCACACATCCTGCGGGCGGCTCACAACCTGCGGGAGGTGCACATCCTAAATAAAAAAGTAAACATTTTATTTGATTTAAATTAATAAAAAAACTGGGCCGGCGGGCGGCAGGCATCTTAAATCAGTAATTTTCAACCAGTGTGCCGCGAGAGATCTACCGGTCCATCGCAAAGGCAGTGTGGGTCGATCGCACGACTTGACAAGAGGTCAGGAGGACGGTCCGGCGCACGTACCCCCTCTTTTAATTTTTTTCGCCACGGTCACGCCCCCCGCCACATGGTCACGCGTTTAGATTTCTCCTCTGCTTTCTGTATCGCGCACGGCGGAGTTCCATCCCGATGCGCACACACACAGGTCAGCACACTCCCACCAGCGGACATGAGCGCTGATGAGTGGTGTGCAAAGCTGGCATACCTGGCTGTTATAGTTCGAATATTAAATTATGAAGCTGACCAATGGGTTTCCACCGTGAGTCCTGAAGGAGGCACGGCATCAAGCGATGTGAAGAGGAAGTGAAACTCTCTGACACCGACATCGAGGTGTTTGTTAGTGAGGTGGAGGTGAAGAGCGACTTTATGGGACAGCAGTGATGTCACTAATAAAGAAAATACACTGATACTCTGCCACTGCTGCTGTGGATAACACAATGTGTGAGATCAGAAATTGCTGAACCCTCGCTGACTCCTCATCCTTCCATTCGCATGCACACATCGTGCAGAACCCGCATCGGTGTCACGGCAGTATTTATCCATTTAGAGCATCGGACCGATTCCCTCACATCAGTGGATCCTTGCCTCCACTCTGAGATATTATTTGGAAAGAGGGGCTGAAGAGCCGCATGCGGCTCCGGAGCCGCAAATTGCTGACCCCTGGTTTAGGGTGACAGTTGAATGTCAATTGGGTTCACCACACATATCCAGAATAAACAGGACGGGAGGCTGTGATTTCAGAAATATACAATTTATTTAATACGTGCAAATTATTTTAAAAGACTGATCAAACAGCACTGGATCATGTGCAACGGTTGAAGTACTGGCCTGGACTTGTTACAAATAACAGATTAAAAAGGGAGAAGTTAAAGGCTCCAGACCCAATTCAACAAAGTTAAAATACCATGCATTAAACAAACATAGCCCACTTTAAGAATCCTACGCAAACGTTGGGATTTATCAAAACAAAGTTGACGGGAGAATTTGCGTATTTCCACGCAAACTGTGACCCATGCGTAAAAATGTTTTGGAGACGGGAAAGTGGGCACGCAGACTTGAGGTGGTGAACTGAAGCCAGATTATTGATCCACTTCATCATTTACATTAAAACCAACAGATCAGTTTTGCTCGCGCAACATATCTGTTCCCCACGAGCCTTTTAATAAAAAAATATATGAAACAACTGACAGCAAATTACGTTCAGATTAGATTTAACCGCAGAGTTACGGAGCCAAGTCATTAACAGGTTTTAATAATATCTTCTAACACTGTGCGTGTATCAATAATTCACTGCAGTGAACGTGACTGAGCCATCAGGCGCACATAGCGACCCAGAGCGCAGGGAGCGCAGAGCGTTCACAGTGCGCAGAGCTCAGAGAGCAGAGCGCACAGAGAGCGCAGAGCTTGCAGAGCACAGAGCGCACAGGAGATCACTTACATAAAAATTAAGAAACTTTCCAAATAATATCCAAGAGTGGAGGCAAGGATCCACTGATGTGAGGGAATCGGTCCGATGCTCTAAATGGATAAATACTGCTGTGACACCGGTGCGGGGTTCTGCACGATGTGTGCATGCAAATGGATGGATGAGGAGGAAGCGAGGGTTCAGCGAAGAGCGCGCGCAGGGCTCTGCCACTGCTGCTGTGGATAACACAATGTGTGAGATCAGAAATTGCTGAACCCTCGCTGAAGTGTCTTCATGCACCCCGGCTCTGCGCCGGGGTGCTCTGCACATCCTGCGGCCGGCGCACATAAATAAAAAACATATTTAATTATAAAACTTTTTTTTTTATTAAATCAAATTAATAAAAAAACTGCGCAGGCACATCCGGCGGCGCACATCCTACCACGCACATCCTGCGGCGCATATCCTGCGGCCCACATCCTGCTGGAGGCGCACATACTAAATCATTTTTTTTTAAATTAAATTAAATCAAATTAATAAAAAATAATGGGCGCTCCCATCCTGCGGCGCACAAACTGCGGCTCACATCCTGCGGCACACATCCTGCGGGCGGCTCACATCCTGCGGGAGGTGCACATCCTAAATAAAAAAGTAAACATTTTATTTGATTTAAATTAATAAAAAAACTGGGCCGGCGGGCGGCACGCATCTTAAATCAGTAATTTTCAACCAGTGTGCCGCGAGAGATCTACCGGTCCATCGCAAAGGCAGTGTGGGTCGATCGCACGACTTGACAAGAGGTCAGGAGGACGGTCCGGCGCACGTACCCCCTCTTTTAATTTTTTTCGCCACGGTCACGCCCCCCGCCACATGGTCACGCGTTTAGATTTCTCCTCTGCTTTCTGTATCGCGCACGGCGGAGTTCCATCCCGATGCGCACACACACAGGTCAGCACACTCCCACCAGCGGACATGAGCGCTGATGAGTGGTGTGCAAAGCTGGCATACCTGGCTGTTATAGTTCGAATATTAAATTATGAAGCTGACCAATGGGTTTCCACCGTGAGTCCTGAAGGAGGCACGGCATCAAGCGATGTGAAGAGGAAGTGAAACTCTCTGACACCGACATCGAGGTGTTTGTTAGTGAGGTGGAGGTGAAGAGCGACTTTATGGGACAGCAGTGATGTCACTAATAAAGAAAATACACTGATACTCTGCCACTGCTGCTGTGGATAACACAATGTGTGAGATCAGAAATTGCTGAACCCTCGCTGACTCCTCATCCTTCCATTCGCATGCACACATCGTGCAGAACCCGCATCGGTGTCACGGCAGTATTTATCCATTTAGAGCATCGGACCGATTCCCTCACATCAGTGGATCCTTGCCTCCACTCTGAGATATTATTTGGAAAGAGGGGCTGAAGAGCCGCATGCGGCTCCGGAGCCGCAAATTGCTGACCCCTGGTTTAGGGTGACAGTTGAATGTCAATTGGGTTCACCACACATATCCAGAATAAACAGGACGGGAGGCTGTGATTTCAGAAATATACAATTTATTTAATACGTGCAAATTATTTTAAAAGACTGATCAAACAGCACTGGATCATGTGCAACGGTTGAAGTACTGGCCTGGACTTGTTACAAATAACAGATTAAAAAGGGAGAAGTTAAAGGCTCCAGACCCAATTCAACAAAGTTAAAATACCATGCATTAAACAAACATAGCCCACTTTAAGAATCCTACGCAAACGTTGGGATTTATCAAAACAAAGTTGACGGGAGAATTTGCGTATTTCCACGCAAACTGTGACCCATGCGTAAAAATGTTTTGGAGACGGGAAAGTGGGCACGCAGACTTGAGGTGGTGAACTGAAGCCAGATTATTGATCCACTTCATCATTTACATTAAAACCAACAGATCAGTTTTGCTCGCGCAACATATCTGTTCCCCACGAGCCTTTTAATAAAAAAATATATGAAACAACTGACAGCAAATTACGTTCAGATTAGATTTAACCGCAGAGTTACGGAGCCAAGTCATTAACAGGTTTTAATAATATCTTCTAACACTGTGCGTGTATCAATAATTCACTGCAGTGAACGTGACTGAGCCATCAGGCGCACATAGCGACCCAGAGCGCAGGGAGCGCAGAGCGTTCACAGTGCGCAGAGCTCAGAGAGCAGAGCGCACAGAGAGCGCAGAGCTTGCAGAGCACAGAGCGCACAGGAGATCACTTACATAAAAATTAAGAAACTTTCCAAATAATATCCAAGAGTGGAGGCAAGGATCCACTGATGTGAGGGAATCGGTCCGATGCTCTAAATGGATAAATACTGCTGTGACACCGGTGCGGGGTTCTGCACGATGTGTGCATGCAAATGGATGGATGAGGAGGAAGCGAGGGTTCAGCGAAGAGCGCGCGCAGGGCTCTGCCACTGCTGCTGTGGATAACACAATGTGTGAGATCAGAAATTGCTGAACCCTCGCTGAAGTGTCTTCATGCACCCCGGCTCTGCGCCGGGGTGCTCTGCACATCCTGCGGCCGGCGCACATAAATAAAAAACATATTTAATTATAAAACTTTTTTTTTTATTAAATCAAATTAATAAAAAAACTGCGCAGGCACATCCGGCGGCGCACATCCTACCACGCACATCCTGCGGCGCATATCCTGCGGCCCACATCCTGCTGGAGGCGCACATACTAAATCATTTTTTTTTAAATTAAATTAAATCAAATTAATAAAAAATAATGGGCGCTCCCATCCTGCGGCGCACAAACTGCGGCTCACATCCTGCGGCACACATCCTGCGGGCGGCTCACATCCTGCGGGAGGTGCACATCCTAAATAAAAAAGTAAACATTTTATTTGATTTAAATTAATAAAAAAACTGGGCCGGCGGGCGGCACGCATCTTAAATCAGTAATTTTCAACCAGTGTGCCGCGAGAGATCTACCGGTCCATCGCAAAGGCAGTGTGGGTCGATCGCACGACTTGACAAGAGGTCAGGAGGACGGTCCGGCGCACGTACCCCCTCTTTTAATTTTTTTCGCCACGGTCACGCCCCCCGCCACATGGTCACGCGTTTAGATTTCTCCTCTGCTTTCTGTATCGCGCACGGCGGAGTTCCATCCCGATGCGCACACACACAGGTCAGCACACTCCCACCAGCGGACATGAGCGCTGATGAGTGGTGTGCAAAGCTGGCATACCTGGCTGTTATAGTTCGAATATTAAATTATGAAGCTGACCAATGGGTTTCCACCGTGAGTCCTGAAGGAGGCACGGCATCAAGCGATGTGAAGAGGAAGTGAAACTCTCTGACACCGACATCGAGGTGTTTGTTAGTGAGGTGGAGGTGAAGAGCGACTTTATGGGACAGCAGTGATGTCACTAATAAAGAAAATACACTGATACTCTGCCACTGCTGCTGTGGATAACACAATGTGTGAGATCAGAAATTGCTGAACCCTCGCTGACTCCTCATCCTTCCATTCGCATGCACACATCGTGCAGAACCCGCATCGGTGTCACGGCAGTATTTATCCATTTAGAGCATCGGACCGATTCCCTCACATCAGTGGATCCTTGCCTCCACTCTGAGATATTATTTGGAAAGAGGGGCTGAAGAGCCGCATGCGGCTCCGGAGCCGCAAATTGCTGACCCCTGGTTTAGGGTGACAGTTGAATGTCAATTGGGTTCACCACACATATCCAGAATAAACAGGACGGGAGGCTGTGATTTCAGAAATATACAATTTATTTAATACGTGCAAATTATTTTAAAAGACTGATCAAACAGCACTGGATCATGTGCAACGGTTGAAGTACTGGCCTGGACTTGTTACAAATAACAGATTAAAAAGGGAGAAGTTAAAGGCTCCAGACCCAATTCAACAAAGTTAAAATACCATGCATTAAACAAACATAGCCCACTTTAAGAATCCTACGCAAACGTTGGGATTTATCAAAACAAAGTTGACGGGAGAATTTGCGTATTTCCACGCAAACTGTGACCCATGCGTAAAAATGTTTTGGAGACGGGAAAGTGGGCACGCAGACTTGAGGTGGTGAACTGAAGCCAGATTATTGATCCACTTCATCATTTACATTAAAACCAACAGATCAGTTTTGCTCGCGCAACATATCTGTTCCCCACGAGCCTTTTAATAAAAAAATATATGAAACAACTGACAGCAAATTACGTTCAGATTAGATTTAACCGCAGAGTTACGGAGCCAAGTCATTAACAGGTTTTAATAATATCTTCTAACACTGTGCGTGTATCAATAATTCACTGCAGTGAACGTGACTGAGCCATCAGGCGCACATAGCGACCCAGAGCGCAGGGAGCGCAGAGCGTTCACAGTGCGCAGAGCTCAGAGAGCAGAGCGCACAGAGAGCGCAGAGCTTGCAGAGCACAGAGCGCACAGGAGATCACTTACATAAAAATTAAGAAACTTTCCAAATAATATCCAAGAGTGGAGGCAAGGATCCACTGATGTGAGGGAATCGGTCCGATGCTCTAAATGGATAAATACTGCTGTGACACCGGTGCGGGGTTCTGCACGATGTGTGCATGCAAATGGATGGATGAGGAGGAAGCGAGGGTTCAGCGAAGAGCGCGCGCAGGGCTCTGCCACTGCTGCTGTGGATAACACAATGTGTGAGATCAGAAATTGCTGAACCCTCGCTGAAGTGTCTTCATGCACCCCGGCTCTGCGCCGGGGTGCTCTGCACATCCTGCGGCCGGCGCACATAAATAAAAAACATATTTAATTATAAAACTTTTTTTTTTATTAAATCAAATTAATAAAAAAACTGCGCAGGCACATCCGGCGGCGCACATCCTACCACGCACATCCTGCGGCGCATATCCTGCGGCCCACATCCTGCTGGAGGCGCACATACTAAATCATTTTTTTTTAAATTAAATTAAATCAAATTAATAAAAAATAATGGGCGCTCCCATCCTGCGGCGCACAAACTGCGGCTCACATCCTGCGGCACACATCCTGCGGGCGGCTCACATCCTGCGGGAGGTGCACATCCTAAATAAAAAAGTAAACATTTTATTTGATTTAAATTAATAAAAAAACTGGGCCGGCGGGCGGCACGCATCTTAAATCAGTAATTTTCAACCAGTGTGCCGCGAGAGATCTACCGGTCCATCGCAAAGGCAGTGTGGGTCGATCGCACGACTTGACAAGAGGTCAGGAGGACGGTCCGGCGCACGTACCCCCTCTTTTAATTTTTTTCGCCACGGTCACGCCCCCCGCCACATGGTCACGCGTTTAGATTTCTCCTCTGCTTTCTGTATCGCGCACGGCGGAGTTCCATCCCGATGCGCACACACACAGGTCAGCACACTCCCACCAGCGGACATGAGCGCTGATGAGTGGTGTGCAAAGCTGGCATACCTGGCTGTTATAGTTCGAATATTAAATTATGAAGCTGACCAATGGGTTTCCACCGTGAGTCCTGAAGGAGGCACGGCATCAAGCGATGTGAAGAGGAAGTGAAACTCTCTGACACCGACATCGAGGTGTTTGTTAGTGAGGTGGAGGTGAAGAGCGACTTTATGGGACAGCAGTGATGTCACTAATAAAGAAAATACACTGATACTCTGCCACTGCTGCTGTGGATAACACAATGTGTGAGATCAGAAATTGCTGAACCCTCGCTGACTCCTCATCCTTCCATTCGCATGCACACATCGTGCAGAACCCGCATCGGTGTCACGGCAGTATTTATCCATTTAGAGCATCGGACCGATTCCCTCACATCAGTGGATCCTTGCCTCCACTCTGAGATATTATTTGGAAAGAGGGGCTGAAGAGCCGCATGCGGCTCCGGAGCCGCAAATTGCTGACCCCTGGTTTAGGGTGACAGTTGAATGTCAATTGGGTTCACCACACATATCCAGAATAAACAGGACGGGAGGCTGTGATTTCAGAAATATACAATTTATTTAATACGTGCAAATTATTTTAAAAGACTGATCAAACAGCACTGGATCATGTGCAACGGTTGAAGTACTGGCCTGGACTTGTTACAAATAACAGATTAAAAAGGGAGAAGTTAAAGGCTCCAGACCCAATTCAACAAAGTTAAAATACCATGCATTAAACAAACATAGCCCACTTTAAGAATCCTACGCAAACGTTGGGATTTATCAAAACAAAGTTGACGGGAGAATTTGCGTATTTCCACGCAAACTGTGACCCATGCGTAAAAATGTTTTGGAGACGGGAAAGTGGGCACGCAGACTTGAGGTGGTGAACTGAAGCCAGATTATTGATCCACTTCATCATTTACATTAAAACCAACAGATCAGTTTTGCTCGCGCAACATATCTGTTCCCCACGAGCCTTTTAATAAAAAAATATATGAAACAACTGACAGCAAATTACGTTCAGATTAGATTTAACCGCAGAGTTACGGAGCCAAGTCATTAACAGGTTTTAATAATATCTTCTAACACTGTGCGTGTATCAATAATTCACTGCAGTGAACGTGACTGAGCCATCAGGCGCACATAGCGACCCAGAGCGCAGGGAGCGCAGAGCGTTCACAGTGCGCAGAGCTCAGAGAGCAGAGCGCACAGAGAGCGCAGAGCTTGCAGAGCACAGAGCGCACAGGAGATCACTTACATAAAAATTAAGAAACTTTCCAAATAATATCCAAGAGTGGAGGCAAGGATCCACTGATGTGAGGGAATCGGTCCGATGCTCTAAATGGATAAATACTGCTGTGACACCGGTGCGGGGTTCTGCACGATGTGTGCATGCAAATGGATGGATGAGGAGGAAGCGAGGGTTCAGCGAAGAGCGCGCGCAGGGCTCTGCCACTGCTGCTGTGGATAACACAATGTGTGAGATCAGAAATTGCTGAACCCTCGCTGAAGTGTCTTCATGCACCCCGGCTCTGCGCCGGGGTGCTCTGCACATCCTGCGGCCGGCGCACATAAATAAAAAACATATTTAATTATAAAACTTTTTTTTTTATTAAATCAAATTAATAAAAAAACTGCGCAGGCACATCCGGCGGCGCACATCCTACCACGCACATCCTGCGGCGCATATCCTGCGGCCCACATCCTGCTGGAGGCGCACATACTAAATCATTTTTTTTTAAATTAAATTAAATCAAATTAATAAAAAATAATGGGCGCTCCCATCCTGCGGCGCACAAACTGCGGCTCACATCCTGCGGCACACATCCTGCGGGCGGCTCACATCCTGCGGGAGGTGCACATCCTAAATAAAAAAGTAAACATTTTATTTGATTTAAATTAATAAAAAAACTGGGCCGGCGGGCGGCACGCATCTTAAATCAGTAATTTTCAACCAGTGTGCCGCGAGAGATCTACCGGTCCATCGCAAAGGCAGTGTGGGTCGATCGCACGACTTGACAAGAGGTCAGGAGGACGGTCCGGCGCACGTACCCCCTCTTTTAATTTTTTTCGCCACGGTCACGCCCCCCGCCACATGGTCACGCGTTTAGATTTCTCCTCTGCTTTCTGTATCGCGCACGGCGGAGTTCCATCCCGATGCGCACACACACAGGTCAGCACACTCCCACCAGCGGACATGAGCGCTGATGAGTGGTGTGCAAAGCTGGCATACCTGGCTGTTATAGTTCGAATATTAAATTATGAAGCTGACCAATGGGTTTCCACCGTGAGTCCTGAAGGAGGCACGGCATCAAGCGATGTGAAGAGGAAGTGAAACTCTCTGACACCGACATCGAGGTGTTTGTTAGTGAGGTGGAGGTGAAGAGCGACTTTATGGGACAGCAGTGATGTCACTAATAAAGAAAATACACTGATACTCTGCCACTGCTGCTGTGGATAACACAATGTGTGAGATCAGAAATTGCTGAACCCTCGCTGACTCCTCATCCTTCCATTCGCATGCACACATCGTGCAGAACCCGCATCGGTGTCACGGCAGTATTTATCCATTTAGAGCATCGGACCGATTCCCTCACATCAGTGGATCCTTGCCTCCACTCTGAGATATTATTTGGAAAGAGGGGCTGAAGAGCCGCATGCGGCTCCGGAGCCGCAAATTGCTGACCCCTGGTTTAGGGTGACAGTTGAATGTCAATTGGGTTCACCACACATATCCAGAATAAACAGGACGGGAGGCTGTGATTTCAGAAATATACAATTTATTTAATACGTGCAAATTATTTTAAAAGACTGATCAAACAGCACTGGATCATGTGCAACGGTTGAAGTACTGGCCTGGACTTGTTACAAATAACAGATTAAAAAGGGAGAAGTTAAAGGCTCCAGACCCAATTCAACAAAGTTAAAATACCATGCATTAAACAAACATAGCCCACTTTAAGAATCCTACGCAAACGTTGGGATTTATCAAAACAAAGTTGACGGGAGAATTTGCGTATTTCCACGCAAACTGTGACCCATGCGTAAAAATGTTTTGGAGACGGGAAAGTGGGCACGCAGACTTGAGGTGGTGAACTGAAGCCAGATTATTGATCCACTTCATCATTTACATTAAAACCAACAGATCAGTTTTGCTCGCGCAACATATCTGTTCCCCACGAGCCTTTTAATAAAAAAATATATGAAACAACTGACAGCAAATTACGTTCAGATTAGATTTAACCGCAGAGTTACGGAGCCAAGTCATTAACAGGTTTTAATAATATCTTCTAAC